>NW_027450513.1:0-21340 GCF_964194025.1 Convolutriloba macropyga | reverse complement strand
TTAAAAAAATTGAAGATTTTGAAATTAGTTCTTTGTTTTAAGATTTTAATCGACAAAAATCCGAAACGCATACGGAACCCAATTTGAAACGGAACCCATAAAAAATTCAAAAGATTAATAATGAAATCTGTTCGTTTAGCTATCAAAGAACAGAGGATACCAGAACTTTGTTTGTTGTTTTTGATGTTTCATGCTTCATAATTATGTCAGCTACAAAACAAACAATTTTGTTCTCATATTGTTGGTTTTGTATTTGACAACTCTGATCACCAAGACGAGTTACAGAAAAGAACAAAAAAGAAAACACTGGCATAATAGTAATCGGAAAGCAGACTTTAAAGTAGTAAACAGACTTTAAAACCAGCCCAATGATCTCTATCTCTTGTTAGGCTGAGACCAGTGAAACATAACAGCAAAATCATTAAATTTGCAAATTTTTTGTCGGCTAAAAGATACATTTTTGCATTCGGTTATTACTGCAGTCAACATTACGTCGCAAGTCGTGCTTTTCAATTATCTATAAAACCAATCGAATCCACGAAAACTCCCTCAATTGGACTAAAATATAATTTCTCGAGTTTCCTTATCAATTACTCAGAATCCAATTCTACAAACTTCTGGACTACAATTTTTTTGGGAGACATCACGTGCACAAGTTCTAACACACAGTTTGTTTATTAAATCCCCAATCAGTAATGCGAGTTATTTTTAGAATTATCTAGCAACCACTCTTTTTTCATTTGCATCTAATAGACACGTTTATCAAAAGCTATTGCGGAAAACAAACACAAATTGGATAAAATTCAATGAGGAAAATTTTTATTTTTCAATGTATGGAGCGTTGAGCAATTAAAGGTCTCACTTCGACAAGCTTTCTGAAATAAAAAAACTTTTGATTTTAGTTTGTGTGAATTCTGATCAATAGAACATTAACATTTTTATGTGTTTTTCTACTTTTTTGTTTGTTTAAAAACCATCTTTACGAAAAAAAACTTCGATTACTTAATCTTGAATTTATAATAATTTCTCGGTAAACGCCAGATTAAAATGAAAAATCAATGAAAATATCAACGTGAGTTAATGAGTACGGAGCTGGGTCACAATTAGCTGCAGTAATCCTGCGAGATAGCTCTTTTACGGAACTAATAACCAATTCTGTTTAACCAATAAATTCCACTAATTTATCCAACACTAGTAGTTTCTTTTAGTTGTTTCATAATTCGATGCCCAAAACTGGTACAAAATGACGCTAATTTAGTCGACTACAAGCAGAAAAATACACTAGCTTTTCATTTAAAAAAATGTTCTACTTTTTTTTAATCTGGAAACATGTAAATTAAACTAACCACTTGGTTAATGTTACATGTTAGAAATTTATTAATCAAACATTATTTTTTTCTAATTTATAACAAACTAAGGTTCGGTTTTCGTAAAATAATTTAATAAAAAATATGTTTAAATCCTGCAACCCTTCTGTCTATTGGAACTCTTTCGTGTCGTTTAAGCATTTCCGCTGTAACTTTTAGTTTAAATTTGGTCTTCGACGTTTCTTTTCTAATTGTAATTGGAAGTGTGTTCCATTTTCGAACAAAGTTACGAACAATTGAACCATTACTCCATTTTGACTTACATTTTTGTTCTAAGAAAAGGTTATGGGTTCGTTTGTTTACAGTAATAGGCACGTTTTCTAAAAATCTGAAATGTTTATTAGAGCGATTTCTTGTTTGTTAGAGAATATTGAAAAACCTATTTAAAGACACCCGTGTTATTTGGAGCTCTGCTGGAAGAATTTTAGTCTCCAGAAGTAGATCTCTGGCAGTATCGTATTTGGTTTTCATAAAGCAAACTTTTATTCCCCAGTTTATCTGTTTGTTAATTCTGTCAATAGAGTAAGATGGTAAATTTTGAAAAAAAATTGCGCTAAAATCTAAATGAGACAAAACTAGTGATTTAAAAAGATTTATTCTTGTTTTTAGCGGTACCTGATAACGAACCAAATATAATGATCTGATTGCTGAAACCATTTTACTGATAACCTTATTTAGTTGATTTTGGTATGTCAGTTCCCTATCAATTATTACATATAAATATCTACATTTTTCAGATGCTTCCAATCGGTGTCCCTTGAAATCGACAGTTTCAATGGTCGGCAATTTTTCATTCCTGGACACCATTAACTCCTTTTTTCAGAGATAATTTCTCATTCAAAGTTAACCTGTTTTGTTTCATATATTGATCTGTCTTGTTTAATGTATCTTCAGCTATTAGCTGCAAATTTGCTTCTTTCTTTGCATGACATAGAATTGCTGTATCATCAGCAAACTGTAATACATCACAATTCGTTGATACAGCTTCACTGAAATCGTTGACATAAAGTATAAAAATTAGAGGCCCTAAGACAGTTCCCTGAGGAACACCGTGATTTATGACAACCCAATCTGATTTTGCTATCCCATTTTTTACACACTGTTTTCTATCACAAAGGAAAGAGTTTAATAAGATTCTTGCATTTTCTCCAATTCCACACCTTTTTATTTTGTTCATAAAAACATCTATAGATATTGAGTTGAAAGCCTTTGCTAAGTCTAAAAAGAGTGTGACAACAATTTCGGTTTCGTCAACGCATTGGTTTATCTTTTCAGTTAATGAAATGATAGTATCGAGACAGGACTTTTGCTTTTGAAAGCCGAATTGATTCTTGTTAATCAGATCATTAAGAGTTAGGTGGTGAGTTAGTTGTTCAAGTAGTAATCGCTCAAACATTTTTGCCAGAGTTGGTGTGACTGATATGGGTCGATAGTTTTCGTGTTCTAGTCGGTCTCCCTTCTTATAGACAGGTGTAACATGCGCTGTTTTCAAAATATTAGGAAACGTGTTTTTGTTTATACATTCATTGACGACAAATTGTAAATGAGTTCCAATAGACAGTTTACTATCTTTTAGCGCCCATGCTGGTATATAGCCCGGTCCGGAAGATTTATGCTTAGGTAGATTATCAATAACATTATACAATTCTTTTCTGGTGACTGGTCGGAAGCTAAATTCCGGTCCATCAAATGTTAGGGAAGAACAGTTTGGAGCAACGTCTTTGCCTTTGTATAATCCTAGTCTCGCAAAACAATTATTAAGAACATTGGCAATCTCTCTGTCATCCTCAACAAAATGACTATCTTCCTTTAATTTGTCAATTTTTTCTATTTGGCTGTTGGAATTGATCCTGTTTTTGATGAATTTCCATTGTTCTCTTGAAGTTGGTAGCTGCTGGAAAAAATTCTTTGTGTAATCATCTGCAGCTTTTTTCAGTTTTCTATTCACTGAATTGCGTAAAGATTTGTAAATGTTATAAATCTCTGATTTTGGGTTTATAAATCTCTGATTTTGGGTTTTTCATACCTAGCGACTTCAAGGCTTGTCGGGGCAAGTTGTAAGTCACCCGGCTGCTGTTGTATATGAAATGCGATCTCATCTAGAATCTCTTGTTCTGAGAGGAACGGCAAGGCGTTACTCTGTCGCTTCTCTCTTTTTGAAAATCCCCTCGCGATCAGGGACAATGTCATATCCAGATAGACCATGAAGTCTGTTTTTGAAACGCCCAGAAATGATATCGAAAGAAGTTTGCCACGGAGGGTTGGTGACCTGGCCACTGCATCTTGAATCTATCAGAAAATTAACGAATTTGATCAGGGGAAAAACTATAGATACGGTGATAAGCAAATTTTATAATTTCTGTCAAACCAGTGAATCGAAACTTGGTACACCTTGATAATACATGCATGCTCTTAACATCTCGAGTTTATCCCAATACAACCCCCCCCCCCCCCCCCACACACACACACACACACACAAACAAAATAGCCCCCCATTAAGGTATAATTACCAAGACGGGAGGTTATAGGTAATATAACCACTAATCTGTGGGGTTATATAATGGGAAGGACCCGACATCTCTTGCAAAACTTTGAACATCGTACCAAAAACTTCAAACACCAACATTTCTTGCTAAATCTTAGCAAAGTAAACCAGGAAATGTTCCTAAGAACCCTAGATATTCGAGAATAGTTATTCTAGAATCGCACAAACTTGGAAAAATTTGGTACGATTGAATGCGAAATCATCAAGGCAATTATTCTGTCTTACCAGATAGTTATTTTGAGAAAAATTGCAACAACTTAAAAGATTTGGCATTCCAGTAAAGAATCTGCTACAAAACCCATTAGTAGTAGTTAGTGAGCAAACTGCCATACAAAAGTTTTGTACAATCGAATTGCTATCTCCCGAACTGTACAAAGTAAGTAAGCGTTAGTAAGATTTAGTAACTCTACCTTCGTAAGAAGGTTAAGTATGAGTTAAGTAAGAGTTCGTAAGACTAAGTAAAGTTTAACTGCTACCAACACTAAAGAGATTTTCAGTTATTTTATTTTGAAATGTTCTCCTCTGTCAAGAATATAGGACAAAAGATTGATATTTTATAGCCTTGAGGTGACGCAAAACAAGCTAGTTCTTCAAAATAAACACCATTTGGGAGAATAATTGGAACAAAACATCATTTCCACTCAATTTTCAGCCCTAACATTAATTAAATTCAACGTAAACTTACTTTACCGGAGTTAGTGTAACCTAAAGTTAAGGTAAGGTTAAGGTAATTGTTAACTTACTTTTCCTTACCTTAATTTCATGTAAGGTAAAATTTTGAAAGTTTGTTTAAATTTTGATAAATTATATTTACCTTAATTTCTTTTTTTTGTAACGTATCAAATTAAAAACGCTCATATTTTGCAATGTTTTGTAATGTTTGGTAAAGCCGCTAAGTCAAAACTACTATCTGAAATTAAAACTATAACTTAAAATCAAAGCTTTAAGACTTAGCAAAGTGCAATCGCTACTGATGTCTTTAAATAGAAATTTGAATTTAAGTTGTAACTCCTAGTTTGTACCTGTTCTTTATATGCGATAAATGAAAAAAAAATGTCAGGCAAAAATTTTTGTCCAAAATTTTTGTTGAGGGTCTTCCTTGAAGCTTATAGTGACGACAGTGAAATCTTAGTAGTCTTACCAGAATTAGTGCGAGCCATACTTTTGTCAGAGAAATCTTACAAAGCAAGTAGGAGGAACAGTTCTCTTGCTAAAACTTTGATATCAACGGTTTGATATCAACGGCAGTCAATTTGTACTACGTGATAAAAGAAGTAATGGTTACGTGACTCTGCTTGAAGTCACTGAGATCTTCTGGCGTTTATCGTCGAGAACTACGAAGTGGTTCGATATTTTAAGTCAGGATTTCGAAGTGATTCCTAAAGAGTCACCTAACCGTGCTTAAACCCTCAAATGCGTACGTTTCAAAAGGTCCAAAGTCAACGGAGTTCAACATCTGGCTAAGTAGGAATTACTGACATTTTAACTTCTGGCACTGAAGATTATCGGCATTTTATATGAAAGATAGAAAGTAGGATCAAACGTTGTAACCTAATTGTTGCGGTTCTTTTAACAAACAGAACAGCAACAGCGTATTCCCCTGAGCTATTTAAAGTTTTTTATTATGAAACACAGACAACATTGACAAAGAGGTCAGAATTTTGAAATCTCCTTGTCAAACAAATGCAATAATAAGTATCAATATAACAACAAACAAAACCAAATGATTTTTTTCTGCAAATACTAATTCCAATTTATTATTTCCATTAAACATAGTGACTGCTAACTGCAGATCAATTTGAGAATTGAGTATAGCTAAGTATTATCCAATTGTGCAATTTTTTACGACTAAAAATAGAAATTAAATAAAAAGTTTTTATATTAAATAAATTTTTTTCGGGTCATGCATTTCCGTCTGGTCATGCAGTGAAGATACTGCATCAATTAAAATCATTTGACACCTGTCAGTGAAAAGAACAATCATTACGATAGCGATGAAACCACGGGTATAATGCATTTTCCATTTTTGTTGTGAACTCGATCAGGAAAAACTCAACCCCCCCCCCCCCCCCCCCCCCGGTCAACTTTGACATAGATGGCATCCTATATCGAAAAACAATAATCGAACAGTCATACGGAACATAAACTATTTCAAAAAGTTAAATAGATCTGAAATTATATCATTTCATCTTAAAATGTAGCTGTCATAACCAGTTTTGTCAATATCATTTTAGGAATCGTTTCGTTCATTCGATATTCAAAATAAGCTGGTGAATTATTGGAGGTCACTCGTCGAATGCAGCAGGCTACTTTCGGTAACTATGGAAACAGAATTGATCCAATATCATTTCTGTAAATCTGGTTTCGATTCTATAGATTTGTAAAATTTCTGAAAGCTCTACACAGAGGGTGCAAAGTTTTGGATCATTTTTTGCTTTTTGCTTTTTCCTGGAGTATCTCACTAAATTTTTTTGTGACAGAGGAGAACAACACTCCGAAACCAAATAAAATTGCGCCACAAAAACAACTAAAATTGGTATCACGGACGTTTCTGTTTAAAATTTGGAGAAATTTGTTGATGTTTTCTTGGTTTTCAATACAAAATGACAATACAGAGGGTTTTCATACGATAAATCAGAACGAAGATATGAACGAAACAATATAAGTTTTTGTGGTCTATAGACAGAAATTATTGCTTATTCTGGCTTGAAACCTCAAAAAGGCATGTTTGAATGCGCACTTCTCTAGAACAAAAGCAGGAAAAGAACTCCAAAGATGAATTTTTGCTGTTTTCCTTGGTAAAGAAAACAGAACGCGCTTTTTTGGCTTAGAAGTGTGCCAGTTCTCGGCCAGTGTATTCAGTTGTTCCGTTTGATGGTTTACCTGTAGTTTAAACATACCTGTTTGACAATAGTGCTCGCGACGTATGCGTAAGACTCCGAACTCTTGTCTAAGAGCTGATCAGACCACAGTTCCATCACCCTAATTTGGGCTATGAACTTCATCTCTGAAAAGTCAATTAAATTAACATCAATAAATATAAGCCCTGAATCAACTGGAAAATGTCTGAATATAATCAGCGCTCACAATTTAAAAATCGAGTGGTGAATAAACAAAATCAAGTTGAGCTGTGAAAGCATTTTCAGCTCTACAAAACCATTGATGATTCATTATGTTTACGAATTCACTATAACTTATAATAGTATTTATAATACAAAGATATATTTATGTATGTATGTATGTGTGTGTGTTTGGTGTGTTTGTGTGCGTGTGTGTGTCTGTGTGTATATGTGTGTGTGTATGCATGCATGTGTGCGAGTGTGTGTGTGTGGGTGTGTGTGTGTGTGTTTGGTGTGTTTGTGTGTGTGTGTGCGCGCGTGTGTGTGTGTGTGTGTGTGTGTGTGGTGTGTGTGTGCGTGTGTGTGCGTGTTTGTTTGTGTGTCTCTGTGTGTGTCTGTGTGTGTCTGTGTGTATATGTGTGTGTATGTATGTATGTATGTGTGTGTGTGTGTGTGTGTGTGTGTGTGTGTGTGTGGGTGGGTGGGTGGGTGTGTGTGTGTGTGTGTGTGTGCGTCTGTGTGTTTGTGTGTGTGTGTGTCTTTGTGTGTGTGTGTGCGCGCTCGCGCGCGCGTTTATGTATGTGATCTATCAAGATCTACTCCAATTTAAGCTTATTGATCTCAGTTTTTCAACGTCTTGCAGCGCAGACGCCTGCAAGAATTGAGGTAAAGATGTTGAGCTGAAAACTCAGCGCATTTCATTGTATATTGTACATCATATCAGGCGAGGAGGCTCTGTAATGTGCGTTTGTACATAAAGTTCCGACCCCGCTCATCCACATGGGAACAGTTAGAAAACCCAAAAATTCAAGTCCAGGGTCGAGGTGTCGCCGCTAAAAATCGCTGAAAGAGGTAATAATTGCGGTGAATTTGAATAAAAAGTGTAACATTTGTGCTCAATGCGAATAATGCGGTGAAAAAACTTTTAAGCGGTGAAAAATGCGGTGAAAAGGCGTAAAAGCTCTGTACGGCTTGTATTCACGGCGTATGTGGTGGAAAAAAATCACCGCTAAAAATTGCTTAAGCGATGGAAAAATTTTTCAACGCTACAAGCCGAATGCGGTGACAAAATATTTTTCAGCGCTACCACGATAAGGTTAAAAAAATTCAAAGTCACTAGGACGCGGTGAAAAAAAATCATCGCTAAAATGGCAAATCTTACAAATGTCGACCGTTATATTCAACGCTTATCTTAAATTCGCAGAAAGTATCATTGAAGTAAGTGAGAGATGGCACAGTCCGTTCGGACCCCTGTACGTCCTTTTTTTTGTAAGAAATCCGGTGAATGCGGTGAAAAACAAACTTTACCACTAAAATCGCTAATCACAAAAATCAGTGCATTCAACGCTAAAAGATGCGGGCGCTTTGCGGTGAAGAAAGTTTTTTTTTCACCGCTACTCACCGCTAATCTTAGATTTTTTATCAAACTTTGACCCGGGGTTTTTTTCAAAAAAATGTGTATAAACAGAACTATCGCCCACAACGCAAATATTTCAGTGGAGTAAAACATGCCGCATTAAATTGTTGAGATCTGCCATTATTAAGAAAGCGAAAGCCAACAACAAAAACAGACAACAACAACAAACATTAACTACTTCCATAAAAAACCTCCATTTAAAAAAGATGACAAAATGAAGATAGCGTCGGATAAAACTAAAACTGTGCAAAGAATTTTGTTTTTACTTGATATGGGACCACTCCATAATATGACTCCGCTACAATTACACTAAAAGGAAAAAAATTGCAAAGTTAAAATTTTCGCTAATTTTTAAAAAAAAAAACAATTAATTTCAAATTAAAGAAAATCAGTAGATATCAAATAAAACTATCCAAACCTTTTATTATCACTAATTACTATATAGGAGGGCATTAGGATTTGACCTTATTCAATTTTTCTTGTGGTTACAAAAAGAACAACAAATAGAGACAACAAAAAAAATCAAATGAAACTTGTGAGAAATCGCTGTCAGAGCCGTAAAACTACTGTCTGCCCCCAAAAAATGTTTAGTTGCACCTTCTAGGTATCTGACGTCTCATTAAAGAGGCCAGGAAAAATTTTGTCGAAAAAGCAAAAAAGGCGTAAAATTAAGAAAATCTTTTTCGAAAACAATCATTTTTAAAGTAACAAAAAACATTAGCTACAAAAGAAATGATTAAAAGGGCTCCTTTATTCCTCCGAAGGAAAACGTTAAGATCTGTAATTATTCAGAATATGTCTTACAAAAAACTTTTCAATTGTAGTAAAAAATTAACTACTAATTTACTTTTTTTGTGAAAAACAAGTTACGAAGACAGTACTGTCATAACAAATTCTCTAAAAAAAACTTTCGTTTTTGTAAAATCACGCCTAAAGTTGTCACCGTTCATGTCATATGTGATCTTCAGTCAACGAGACTAAGTAACAAAAACACACCAAAGAGTGATATTTGAATGTGTGTTTTTTTCAACGAATTGTTTTCAAAATCATGAAAGCCATCAGCTATTTACTCAAATCAGAATATAAGCTCATCTATTCTTCCAAAAAAAACCCAATGAGACTTTTCCTTCATTAAGAACTTTCGTACAACTAAATATCAAAGTGAAAACGACAGTTGAAGACAAATGTAAAAAAAACTCAACTAAGATTTTCGAGAAAGTCTTCTCGAATGCGTTAAAATCATAATCTTAACCTTTAAAGACCTTTATACTACTTATGTTTTATCGTGAACGCCAGTGTTGTGCTACGTGATCTGTCAATAATGTCAAAATCTTGAAAAACGAAAAAATGCGTGAAAAACGGCAAATACCTAAAAGTCAAAAAAAGTTTGTGCAATCTGGTCATCAAGGCCAGAAAATCATAACGTAACGCGTTAAACCGCAATAAAGGGTGAAATTTATTTTAGCAGAAAGGAATGCTCCTTCTATTTGCTGACACTAAGCTACAAATTGATTTAATTAATAGAAATATAGTTGCAAAATTCAAAAAACCTTGTTTATTAAAAAAAAAACAAACAATTTTAATAGTCAAAACGACCACAAGCTTCGAGTAAAACAATAGATACATTAATTTGGAACTGCATAAGAAGCCAATTTAACCTATCGCGGTTGAGCTTTGATTTGAATTGTTCTCTTCCTTAACTAAAATAAAAAAATCGAGTTTCGTTTAGAAAAGACCGACTGATTACAATCCAATTTTTGGATTGCAACAGTCCAAGGTTGTTTGTCCACTAATAAGACCAGGATTACAACAGTCCAAGGTTGTTTGTCCACTTTTGCTGTTTGTCCACTAATAAGACCTAAATATTTCCAATGTTATAGATAGAGATAATCTGTATGCAAAGAAAAATAAAAAATTGCTGCGTTTTTGATAATCATCGAGATAAGTTAGCAAAAAAACGGCCAAACGTTAATTCCATAGCACCCTCAATAGAGATTGAAGTAGGTCTAGCTCCCTTGGAGTTTAAAAAAATTGTGTTCTTAGTGGTCTTTGGTTGTGCACTTCCGGCAAATTTATTCAAAGTGGACCAAAGGAGCTTATTTGTCCAATTTTTCATGAAAAAGGCTGAATTTTGAAATATTTACCAAAAACTTTCGCCAAAAAAAGTAAATCAAAATAGTCAACATTTTTTTTGTCTTTGAAAATCAAATCAAAAACACTATTGCCAACAATTTGAACATATTTTAAAAAATTGACTAATTTTTTGATAAAACTTTCGGAAAATGTGAATAAAAATAACGCAAATCAAGCTCAATGTTCACAACAATTAAAACCTCGATAAATCGCTCTAGAAAACGAAATTAAAAAAAATCGTTTTAATTCCATATTCTACACTGGATGAGCTTTTTAATGATACCAATCACAACTCTCTACGATGAAAATATCGATCGGTCAAAACTGTCTGAACAAAAAAAACCCAGTTGAATGTGTAGTCCTCCCCCCCCTCAAGAGGGATCGGAACAACAATTGAACGACCCAAGATGAAATTGTTGGTTGTGACAAAGTATTCTGTCATATGATTTGAACGAGTTCAATCATCATTCGAAGTTAAAACCCACAAATGATTTCACACGGACGAGCGATCGACTTACCATCTGAAAAATAAGCAGCAAATTTCATTCTGTAAATTAAACTCAATCAAAGTCTATTTTGCAGAAATATTACTTCAATAAACTCATGTTTTGCCTATAGGCTATACAGTTTGTTAAAGCTCTCGACACCAAAAGGTATCAAACCAAAGAAAAGATCATTTTTGCCACAATTTTTTCTCAATACGAGATTCTCTTTGTTGAAATAAAACCACGCCGCATCTTCGTAATTTTCATGATATTGTCTTGCGATGTTGTAAAATCTTTTCACGATTTAGCATGTTTTTGTATGTTTTTTAATCACAGCATTCAATTTCCATTTTTAACGATACCCGTTGTATCAATCATACAATATTTTAGCATTATCCTTGTATAACTACAGAGAAATCATTTTGACCTAATGATTATAAAAAAAACAAAACTTTGATCTACAAGTTTTGCTTTTCAATGATTGATTTATGAATAACCAATGAAATCTTTTGAGGGTATGTTTGAATTTCTGTATGATCCTTGTATGACTACTAAGAAATCATGGATCTATTCTGCCCCCCCCCCAACTTTGTGGCCTTATATCTTTCACGCCCCCCAGGCGCACATGTTTTTTTACGTAGTAACGTGCTATATAACAACATACAATTTGTAACTGGGGGCGTAAAAACAATGGGGGGAACAGAATAGATCTGAAATCATACAAATCATATATGACCTAGTATGGTTACTAAGAATCATATGTGACCTTTTACTTGAGATCTTATATGATGTTTTCCTATCAGAGATAGCTCAAATTCTTTCACTGTATTAAATTTCAGAAGCCCTGTCAAGGACACTGTGACTTCTCGTTAACAAAAGCCCGGCATTTCACAACAATCATAATCATCAAACTGGATGGAAGTAGCTGACTTCCAAAAACTGTAGCAACAAAATCCAGCGAAACAAAACATAACTGAATTACATTATTAACCAAAACAATTCCGAAATCATAAGATCTAATTAACCCCTCCTTCCCTTATTCAATAACATTTTGGCGCCCAACCCAATAGCTTCGAAACCACACCTAAAACTAAGTATTGTTTTCAAAAAAAATACATTCTCCAATGAGCTAAGCCGATGTGCACCATGATTTTTTTTCAATGTTTCAGAATATCAAAAGATCAGAAATTAGACTTGTTTAATAACAATCAAACTATGGTGGGGTAACAACACAAAATACAAAGATAAAGATTGCAACATTCAACATATTATCGATATTTAATTTCGCCTATTGCTTTTCGGTTCTTCAGGGGTTTTACCCACCCCGAGGACCCCCTTCTGGTTGGCCGTTTCCCCAACCCCCCACTTGCTTTTCGGTTCTTCTGGGGTTTTACCCACCCCGAGGACCTCCCTTCTGGTTGGTTGTTTCCCCAACCCCGACTCGCTTTTCGGTTCTTCTGGGGTTTTACCCACCCCGAGGACCCCCCCCTCCCCTTTTTGGTTGGTCGTTTCCCCAACCCCCCACTTGTTTTTCGGTTCTTCTGGGGTTTTACCCACCCCGAGGACCTCCCATATGGTTGGTCGTTTCCCCAACCCCCCACTTGCTTTTGGGTTCTTCTGGGGTTTTACCCACCCCGAGGACCTCCCTTCTGGTTGGTCGTTTCCCCAACCCCCCACTTGCTTTTGGGTTCTTCTGGGGTTTTACCCACCCCGAGGACCTCCCTTCTGGTTGGTCGTTTCCCCAACCCCCCACTTGCTTTTCGGTTCTTCTGGGGTTTTACCCACCCCGAGGACCCCCCTTTTTGGTTGGTTGTTTCCCCAACCCCCCCTCCCCACTTGCTTTTCGGTTCTTCTGGGGTTTTACCCGCCCCGAAGACAGCCTTCTGGTTGGTCGTCTCCCCAACCCCTCGCCTTCTTTCCGGTCTTTTTGGGGGTTTTACCCGCCCCAACGACCCCTTCTGGTCGGCCGTATTAATAAATTCCGGCAATTGGTAGGTATTGGTAGATTCCGGCTTTTGGTAGGTATAGGCAGGCTCAGGTATTTGGTAGGTATTGGTTTTGGTAGGTATTGGTAAATTCCGGTCTTTGGTAGGTATAGGTAGGCTCCGGTATTTGGTAGGTATTTGTTTTAGTAGGTATTGGTAGGTTACGGCTTTTGGTAGGTATAGGTAGGCTCAGGTATTTGGTAGGTATTGGTTTTAGTAGGTACTGGTAGGTTACGGTTTTGGTAGGTATTGGTAGGCTCCGGTATTTGGTAGGTATTGTTTTGGTAGGTATTGGTAGGTTCCGGCTTTCGGTAGGTATTGGTATTTGGTAGGTATTGGTTGGTTCTAACACTCGTAGGGCGTTGATATCGATAGGTTTCAGTAGGATCTGGCGGTAAAAACTACTACTGTTACCACCAAACATTCCTGATTTTACTCGGTTTGTCTGAACTACTCTGACTTCTCATTAATGGTTGAGACGCGGTCAACCTCAAACAATACAGTGCCCAAAATGAGTACCAGTTCATCCGATTCCCCAGATGGAGCAATGTTAACTCAACAATCCATTGGTACATCAACAGCAACCAAGTCAAATGAAGAGAAGCGTTTGGAAACCTCTAAACTTATGATCGAAAATGACATCACACTACATACTGACTACCTGATCGCTGCTATAGAGTCCTCAGAAGATATCGAAACTCTAGAGGAAACAGTTAAAGAAATTAGTGAAACGCAGCAAAAGCTTGAACCAGTTGTCATTGACCTAATCAGTGGCTTGGAGCCTGATGAACAGGATATTATGTCCAGAGAACACAGTCGTTTGAAGATAGAAATAAAACAGACTCTGACACTATTCCGAAAACACGTTAAAGATACAAAGAGGCCTCTCCAGCAAATCTCATCTGGTGGATTATCCTTGAACTCCAATGAGAACATAGAAACACATGACAACACCTTGTCACATTTACAACAACGCCGGACTCATTTTGTCTTTGACGACACTCTTTCGACTGATCACACCACTCAAAGCAATACGTCAGCGCCCGCTGCGATTTCGCGTTTTGTCAGTTATGGTTATACTGCACCCGGTGGTACAACTCTACCTGTCAACAACACCTCATTCATCTCAAATTGTAAAATGTCAGCTGCACCCTGCAGTGCATCTCAGCAATCGTTCTCAACTTTTCCTTGCGGATTTACCTCAACAGATAGCAACTCACTTGGACAAAATAACTCTTTTCCATTAACACAGCCAAGCTTCAGTAATATTCCTAACACATCAGTTACACAGATGCCATTTGCTCCTATACACAGTGCCTCGATGTCTACATGCTTTCAAAAATCCGTACCCAAATTACATGCTGACCATTTTGATGGTGATCCAATAAGCTGGATGAAATGGTACAGCATTTTTCAAGCTACTATTGACAGAGCACCAATGACATCTTCTGAAAAAATGATTCACCTACAATCACTATTAACAGGTGAGGCGAAAGCCCTCGTCGACAGCTATGGTTGCAACGGTGACTTATACGCTTCAGCACTTCATCGCCTTCAAGAACACTTTGGGAATCCAAAGCGAATTTTAAACGCTTTCCTTGAGAATTTGAATAGATTAAAATCACCCAATTTGTCCCATCCAGAGAGCTACACACAGTTCTCTTCTTTTCTTTTGACAATGGTGGATACCTTTCAGCAATTAGGATTCGTTCACGACCTTCATTCAACTACCAACCTAAATGCGGCGCTAGCAAAATTGCCCAATCCCGTACGTCTTGAGTGGAACAAATTTGTGCTAGAAAAGGACTTCCAGCAACCATCTCTACAGATAATCTCTGACTGGCTTCTGAACTACTCCAAAGCGTGTCGAGATTTAAACTCTAGCCCCCAAACTTTTCAATCAAGCCACGCACAATCTTCCTGGAAAATTTCTCCGAGTATACAAAACGACACATCAGCTACAAGTGGATGGAAAACTAATCAATATAAACAGTCAAATAGCAGTTCTAGCAGGATTTTGACAGTTGAAGGCAGGCAACCCCCTGTGAAACTTTGCGCAAGCAATGAAAGTTGCCAATTCCTAAACAAATGTACCCACTTCCAAGCTCTCCCAGCAAGCATTCGCAGAGAGCACATAAGAAAACTTAGATTATGTTTCAACTGTTTTGGAAACCATCACGTAGAAAAGTGCACTTCCAAAAACGTTTGCCGTAGCCACAATTGCGGTATGAAACACCACACTCTATTGCACGATAGTTTCGCTATTAAGTCAGGTTCAAAAAAGTCTAATGTGAAAACTTTAAATTTACAAGGAACAGGACAGGTAGCCGTTGTTCCTGTACAACTCAAAAACGGTGATGAAGTTCTGGATACTTATGCTTATTGGACAATGGTAGCTGCCAAAGCTTGTTGCTGAGGTCAACTGCAACAAATCTGAATCTAAACATGAATACCATTGGAAAAATGCCAATTAGTGGCTATCATATGACTGAAGAAAATGATTGTGCACCTGTAAAACTTCAAATTAGACCCTTACAAGGGGAACAGTCACTCGAACAAATAGACGTCGTCGCCGTTCCGGATCTGAATATGTCACCCGTTGATACAAAGAAACTGAATCGCCTCTGCGATTCCTTTGAACACCTCAACCATATATGTTTCCCAGACATAGGGGACAATAATCTTTCCACCATTCTCGGAATTGACAATCTAGATCTGATACACTACAAACAAATAGTTAAAGGACCCAAGAATGCACCATGGGGAGTTGAAACCCAACATGGTTGGGCATGCGCTGGAAAAACTGACTTAATCCCAGATGATTGCAATCCAGTTCAATTCACTCAGCTAAACAGCCATCCTAATATGGACAACAGTATGTTCAAGTTGGTCACCGAAAATTGAAAACTTAGGCATAGCATCATCCAAGAAAGCAATGTCTAAAAATGACAAAAGAGCCCTTGATATTTTAGAAAATTCCACTAAACTTGTCAATGGTCATTATGAAGTTGGACTTCTCTGGAAAGAGATCGCCGATCTCCCAAATAACAGATGGCTTGCGGAGAAACAACTTCATCAGCTCAACAATAAACTTTCAAATAATCCAGAATTAAAGCAAAAATACGAGGAAACGCTTGAGAAAGACTTGCAGAACGGCTATGTCACAAAAATTAATCAAATTAAAGAACAACCAGATGAAAAGTCTTCGTTCCTTCCTCATCACCCCATGACTAATGAGAACAAACCTGGAAAAGTACGCCGTGTCGCTAAAGCATCAAGTGTGTTTCAAGGTCAGTCCTTAAATTCTAATCTTTGAAAGGTCCAGACTTGCTGAGCAATCTTACCGGTGTAATTTTGACATTCTGGGAGAACAAATTAGCGCTTTCCGCTGATATTGAACAAATGTTCATGCAGGTTAAGGTAGCTCCCGAAGACTGAAAATTCCCTCGCTTCCTTTGGAACAATGATGGTCGTATTGAAACTTACGAGTACACTAGTCACATTTTGGAGCCACAGACTCACCATGCATTGCCTCATATGCTTTGCAAAAAACGGCTCGTGACAACGAAGAACAGTTTCCAGATGCTCTCAAATTTGTAGAACGCAACGTTTACATGGATGATCTCTATGTTTCCACAAATTCACTCGAAGATGCTCAAAAAATACTGCAAGGAATGAGAAAAGTTCTTTCTAAGGGAGGTTTCAACCTAACCAAATGGAATTCAAGCAGTCCTGAATTTCTAAATTCAATAGAACCTAAAATAAGGTTACATCCAGACAACGCTCTCCCTCAGTACCAAAAGGTACTTGGCTTACCATGGAACGCAGCATTAGATTGCTATGTCATTGAAAGTAAACTACTTCAAAAAATCCAGATTTCAGGCAACGTAACTCAAAGAGTATTACTCAAGTTGGTGGCGTCTTTGTTTGATCCCCTTAAGTTCATAGCGCCTCTAGCAATTCGTCTACGAAAAGTTTTTTAAGCCGCCTGGAACCATGGTCCAAAATGGGACAAACCCCTTTTACTTGATAACATCCAGGATTTCAGTAGTTTAAGGGAAAAAATTCCGGCATTTAAGGACATCGAAATTCCTAGGAATTTTTTCTTAGATAAAACTATTAGCTCAATTGAGCTTCATACCTTTACTGACGCTTCGGAATACGCTCTATCTGCCGTCTCGTACATGCGAATTGAGTACTCGGATCGATCAATCTCCGTTAAATTTGTTATGGGCAAGGCTCGTGTAGCCGCAATAAAAAGGATGACTATCCCAAATCTGGAATTGCAAGCCGCTGTATATGGAGCCCAACTAGCCCAGTTTATAAAAGAAGAACAAGATATAGAGTATTCAGATTGTGTTTTTTGGTCTGACAGCACTACAGTCCTGTACTGGCTGAGAACACCTGAAATGCGTCATAGAATATTTGTTGCAAATCGAATAGCCAAAATTCTAGATGTCTCCTTCGCTTTCGATTGGAAGTACGTTTCATCCACAGCTAACCCTGCAGATGACGGAACTCGAGGATATAGCGTTGAGCAAATGACATCAAAATCTCGATGGATTTCAGGACCGTCATTTTTGAGTCAAAAAAGATCTGAGTGGCCAAAACAGGAAATTTTGCTTGCTCAACAAGTAAAGGTTGTTTCGTTTTCTTCAGTAAACTCAACTGTATCAAACATTGTCGACGCGGCAAGATTTAGCAGTTGGAACAAAATAATACGTGTGACAGCAGTCTGTATTCTTTTTGCGGACAAATGTAGGAAACGCAACGCAGAAATGAAGTTAGCACATTACACTAGAGCTTATTTGCACGTTATGCACAATATTCAAAAACAATATTTTCAATCAGAATACATGTTGTTGAAAAAAAACTTGAAGTCTCTGGAAGTAGCAGATTGAAAGCACTATCACCTTTCCTAGACGAGAATAACCTAATAAGAGCACGTGGTCGCTTGACAAAAGCAAGTCTTTTGATGACCGCTCGTCATCCCATAATACTTGACGGTAACAATGCTGCAGTTAAACTGCTGGTACAACACACACACACGAAATTAATTGTCATTGTGGTCCCGAGCAGACTAGAAACACTCTCATGGAAAACTATTGGATACTTCGCTGTAGAGCAGTTGTTAAGCAGACTATACGCCACTGTTTGCCATGTCGTAGAATGCTGCAAGATGTTAGCACCCCCCAGATGGCTGATTTACCCGAGGAAAGATTACCCAAGAAAAATCAGTTTGTCTTTGAAACAACTGGTCTCGATTTCATAGGACCCTTTCCTGTTAAAAACAATGGCAGGTTATCTAGCCGATATATTTTGCTCTTCACCTGTCTTGTTGTTAGAGCAGTACATCTTGAAGTTTCGAATGATCTCACAACAGACTCTACAATCAACTGCATCAGGCGTTTTATTAGCCGCAGAGGAAAACCCAACAAATTCGTCTCAGATTGTGGCAAGTCTTTTGTTGGTTCAAACAACGCTCTGCAATCTAGCATCGCAGAACTGAAGGAATCAAAATTATTTGCAGCTAAGCTACATCTAATGAATGTGGAGATAGATTGGAAATTTAATCCCCCCGCTGTTCCCCATTTCGGTGGAATTTGGGAGAGATTGGTACAAATTTTTAAACTATCACTTTACAGGGTCATTGGTTCGAGAACTTTAACTGACGAAATTCTGTTTCTTGCTAAATAGAGGCAAGCATGAACTCCAGGCCTCTCACAAATGTTCCATATGATATAAACGACCCCTTACCACTGACACCAAATCATTTTCTCTTAGGTCGTTCATCTGTTAACTTGTCTCCTTGCGTCTTCATTGGTAAAGAGAAGAGGCTTTCAAAAAGTTGGCGTTCATCACAACAAATTGCAACTCACTTTTGGAATCGTTTCCTACGGGAGTATTTACCTGCTCAACAAGTACGTTGTAAATGGCACAAGACGTCGAAAAATTTACAGGTTGACGACTTGGTATGGATTCTAGAAGATTTCACCCCTCGTGGCCTCTGGCCTTTGGCTAGAGTCACTCAAGTTTTCCCCGGCACAGATGGGATTGTCCGATCAGTTAAGTTGAAGACGTTTTTCGGAGAACGCATTAGACCCGTTGTGAAACTGAGCAAAGTTTTCGCAGAATGAAGCCCAAATTGCGGCATAAACAAACAATCTCTTTAAAGATAAGAAATTTAGGAACAACAGCTTGCCCTTCTAAAGAAAAAGTGGCTGCTCATACTTTCATGGCTTCTGATCAACACGTTACACCCTCTTACGTTCTGGATTGTCATTTACAAACCAGCAGATCCATTCATCACATATTTATGTTCCATTGATCATCCCTCATCACCAGCCCATTTCAACTTGTTATTGGTTTTATTTTCTCGCAGGTCTAAGACCCACCCCTCTTACTTTCTTTTGACAATGGAGGTATTTTGGTTAGTATTTCCGATTATTGATTTCGTTGGTTCGTTTTTACGAACCACCAGCTTTAATTTGTACCCTTATATTTCATTACAGTCAATTTTTATTTTACTTCTTGTTTCAACTTTACGGATGATTCAACACGCTGCAATCCGACAATTTTATTCTTTCTTTGCAATCCTGCAAATGGGGCCGGCGATGTCAAGGACACTGTGACTTCTCGTTAACAAAAGCCCGGCATTTCACAACAATCATAATCATCAAACTGGACGGAAGTAGCTGACTTCCAAAAACTGTAGCAACAAAATCAAGCGAAACAAAACATAGCTGAATTACATTATTAATCAAAACAGTTCCGAAATCATAAGATCTAATTAACCCCCTCCTTCCCTTATTCAATAACAAGCCCTGTCATGAAATCATAAGCCTTACTCCTTCCTGCCACATCTTAGTACTATTCCCAATAAGCTCCCCCCCCCCCCCCCCATTACCCCCGATATGTCCCATCGGTATTTCCCGTTATATTTCCGGATCTCATTGAGAGTCAGCATCTTACTAAAAGTTCTGGCATATTCAACGGACTTACACAGGCATTTGTATCCAGGTCCCGACCAGGTTCCTTTTCTTCCACAGTCACAAAAGTAACTGCCATCAGTGTTCACACAACTGGCCCTGTCATCATCACTGCAGTCCACAGCCTGACACTCATCGTCATCCACACAGAATCCAGAACTAAAGTTGGTCACATATCCAGCAATGCAACTACAATAGAAGGATCCATCAACGTTCACACAGGTTCCCAAACCCCCGCAAGACTTAAAATCGCACTCGTCGATATCCGAACAAGGTTCCATCTCCGATGCGTTAAAACCCTCTCGACAAACACACTGATAAGATCCATTACTGTTCTCACAGCCTTTTGAGAGGTTCCCACATAGGTCATCAAGTGGGATCTCAGAACACTCATCGATGTCTTGACAGGGTCCCGAGATGTTTTGAGAGTCGTATCCTTCGCTGCAGTTGCAGTGGAAGCCTCCGATTGAGTTGACACAATCAATGTAGGACCCAGGGTCACCGCATATATCTTCGCCCATGCTTTTGCATTCGTTGTTGTCATAGCAACGTGTTCCAACTCCCCCTATAAATTCGGGGTAAGAGCACTTACAGCTGAAGTTTCCTGCGAGGTTTGTGCATTGTCCTCCAAACCCGCAGGGGTCATGAACTTGACATTCATCGACATCTTGGCAAATCACACCCACGCCTCCTAAAACCGACCACATTTTTTTTCAAAACAGAGTAGGAAACCAGAAAAATCAAATAACTATCCGCAATGTCCGATAATTCATCTGAAATTGGCCAGAAAATAAATTTAATTTAGAATTTATCCGGCTTAAATCAGAATGTGCAGTTTTGTTGATCGTTGATTTGTTGATATGGGGGGTTTAACGGTTGACGTCAACAGCAATTATATCGGAGAATTTATTTTACTTCGCTCATTTCAGAACAACCCAGGAGTCTCAGACGATTTTCAAGTATGTCCAGACCAAAGATGAACGCGCGAGGGGCGTCGTGCGTTAAAAATTATATAATCTAGAAATGACGAAAAACGCGCCAAAGTCGTGAAATTCAGCCTAGTCCTCATGCTGTTGTTCTTCAGGAAATCTTTGACTAAACACTTCTTATATAAAAAATAAAGGATTTTGTTCCAAAATAAATAATACCGATGCAGACACGCTGATCAATCTATACTCTCAAAGGTGATCAACCTGTCAACAGTTGCATCTTATGTAGTAAGTTTAATATTAGGAACCGACTTTTTTTCTCATGACTGTGGAAGAGGATGAAAGAAAAAAATCTCTAAGACTTTCACCTACTAGCAGCAGCTATTAACTGAGGGTACTAAAGGTTTACCATGTGAAAAGTATTATGTCTA
>NW_027450512.1:0-81548 GCF_964194025.1 Convolutriloba macropyga | reverse complement strand
AAATACAAATGTATTTTTTAACTTTGCGCTTTTTGTATTTCTGTCTACTTGTTACGGATGCACATTCATTATTGAGAGGTCACATTACACAATATTGGTGTTCACAAATATAAATGCATTTTTAACTTTACCGTTTTTGTTCTTTTTTTAATACCTGTTACCGAGTCTCATTAGGTACTAGTCTTATGCCTTTTCTAGTGAGATACAAATTTTAGTTTAGCTTTTATTTGACGCTATTTTGACTTAGTTTTTTTTAAATAGATTTTGATTTTTGAATGTAAATAACTTTCGTTGTTTTTTATTGTTTTTATTGTCTCGTATTCTTAATAAAGGCAGGTCTCATTGGCCCTCTAATGTGACATTATTTACTTTACTAAAAGATTTGAGTTGGAAGCAAATCTCAACCTCGTTGGATAGGAATTTAAGCCAACAATGTGGGCGAGCGGCGTCGTTTTTAGACGGTAATTGATGTTTTGTCTTTTTTGTTGCTTGTCTTGTCTCGTAGTTTGATAAGTAGCAAGTATCATCGGCTCTCCAATGCGACAGTAATTAATTCATTCATCGGTTTGCATTTAAGACAAACAGCTCATTGACCAATTACTTTCGAAGGATATGTGTATTTTTGAAAGTTCCATCTATCTCATTTGGTAGACAATTAAGCCAAAAATGTGGATGAGCGGCGTCGAAACATTATGTGCTAACGCACATTATCGAGCCTTCTTGTTTTGTTCCAATATAAGTAGTTGTCAGAATGAGATCAAAATCACCGTTGAAATGGTGTTTCAGGGATGGAGTTCTCTGCAGAATGCCTTTAACATTTATGAGCCTTGACTTTGACATGCTCGCCAATATAATTTTTGTCTCTTTTGTTTGGATATCAGTTTATTTTTGGCGTCCAGTATTCGGATCCTTCTCTTGTAGAGCCTATTTGACGCTCACTGTATCTTCAGGTTACAGAAATACAACAGCACTGTTTTTAGAATTATAAGTGTGATGATCTGTACCAGCTCGTTTATGGTGCAGGCTTCATTTTTGTTGATCGGGTGTTCACTAATTGAATTAATTATAAAATCGTTGTTGATAACAATGTTGTTTTTATGCAACAGTGATCCTACCAAAAGGTCTTGCATTTTTTTAGGTGTCTTTCGCTTTAGGGTTCACACTTAGGCCAAGCATTGTGAAGCTTCGTCCCACCAAACTGTACAGAATTTTTTTTTGAGGGGGGGCTCGACTCAGCGTATTGGAGAGGAGCTCAACAAAATTTCAGGAGCTCGAACTAGAGGACATTCGAAAAAGTTGTTAACTCGAAAGAGCAACGGAAAACTGAGGAACAACTTCTTCACGGAAAGAATACTTAAACCGTGGAATGAACTTCCTGAAGAAGTGATTGATTGTGAAAATGTAAATTCTTTCAAAGCAACACTGGACAAACTCTGAGAAAACGAAATATTTAAATTTGACCTTGAAAAACGTCCAGTAGATACATGTAGCAAAAAATGCTAGGAAAATCAGAGCTGTGAAAAGAGGACTTCCTGCTCACAGAAAAGAACTGATGATGAAGCTGGCTCTTGTCAAAAACCCTAAATGGGAACTTCCACATATAGACTTTGTCATAACAATCTAATTAATAGCGTTGTCAACAACGCTTTTAGATATATAGTGCTTAACTGAAACTGCTTAGGGACTTAAAACTCCCCCTGGACTTGACCCTAAATACTGATTTTTTTATTATTATTATTATTATAGTATAGCGTTGTCAACAACTCAAACGAATTTCTAATTTCCAACACTAAGATTTCAATAAGATTTCTTATTTGCAATGCCTTTTTATTAATTCGGTCACTGCAAAAATTATTGCCACAGCACAGCTTAACAGCAGCTCAGGTCTAGAGGAGACCCTATCATCATCACTGAAAATTTCACGTCTAAATGAATAAAAAAATTATTGGATTTAAAAGTTCACCCAGCAAAATGTTTCAAAGCACACAGAGAAAATAGGTCGCAGGCCAGCCCAATAAACCAATAGCCAAACATTGTGAAATTACTACTTTTCAATTTTTATGAAACACCAGAAAATTCCCGTAAAACTTACAATGAAAAATCTAAATGTTTTGCAATTCTGGGGTATTCATCTGTTGCGACGGGAAAAATTGGACGGTTTGATATGTAAGCTAACGAAGTCTCATCATTGCAAAGAGTTTCTTTGGCACTTGACTCAGACAGCACAAGTACGAACACCTGAAATAAGAAAATCTGAAGGATAAACACAACTCACAAATATAAGTTTCCCATTACAAATGATAATTTTTATTACAAACCGAGCAGTTGATGACCGCTTCGACGCGTTTCGAAACATCCGTTGAAGATGCATGAAAAACAGTTAACCCCAAGGAAGACATTTGGCCTGTGGAAAAGTTTTAGTTTATAGCAAGACATGCCAATATCAAATTTCTTGAAGTGACGGAAAAATTCACTTACTTGTGATGTAATTTTTTAAACCATTATCATCAGGATGATAAGATATCATCACATCAAACTTTTGAACTGACATAACTTCCTGGAAAAATTTCAAAGTATTTGAGCACTTTGATTTGTGGAGAAGCAGTTACCTATGAGGTTGCAAATAAATGAATCAATTCTCGGTTGTCTGAGTAAGGGTATACGTTGGCTAAGGCTGGTCGTTCCCCTTTTTGAAGAATTAATCACCAAATTTCTGACAATTCAAAGTTTAATTCGAGTTTGCTCACTAGGCTGCAAACTCCATACCTATACCAAAATCACGTTCGCTTAATTGATTCTGGGTACTTCGAGACAAAGGACGTTCACAAGGCAGTTTCTTTCATTCTATTTAATCAGGATACCACAGCTCAGAAATATCCAGAAAAAGTCGCATTTATTGGTGACGTCTTAACAAATAGACGTACCAAAATGTAGAATTTTCGGGTCTTTCCCATTATAGCCCCCCAGCTTAGTGGTCAGATAACCCCCCCCCCCCAATCATGGTAATTATACCATAATGGGGGGTTATAATTTCATGGGGGGCTATAATGGGAAAAACCCGAATTTTCAACGAATCTGATTGGTTGAGAAATTTAAAACATTGTACCTCTATGCGTTCAACTAGCCTAAATTGAACATAACCTAATTCGAGATTAAATTGTTCACCTCATATGGCCATGCCTCGCGGGCCATTGCCATGCCTCAATTGCCCGTGGGACTAGATAAGAATTTATGGCAACCGAACGTGAGACCAGTACCCCCCTTTTTTTCTCTTTCGGCTTATCGCGATTTCTGTGCAATTTTACGGTTATGTTCATATCTTATTTTAAAACATGGAGAATTTGTTGAGCAATCAGCCAATCAGAAAACAATATTCCCATCATCTCAAATGTGATTTGCCAATAATAAAATTTCTATATTTTGGAACGTCTGCCATTTTCACTAGAGCCGAATTTATTTATGAGACATTATATTCACCATCAAATATTGCAGTAAAAGGTCATATAATTAGATATACAGCAATAAAATTTTTTTATTAAAAAAAATTAAGGAATGCCCCTTCCCAACACTGGGTGAATACTGGGTGGTCCTCCCAGCACTACGTCTTCATAAAGCACTTCGTATTGTTTAAATCTATCAATAAAATGATTATAAACATCAGCTGAGGAAGTAGAACAAAAGACAGACAGCATTAGAAAAAACAACTAATGACAAAAGTAGATGAGTCAAACTAACAACCTTCCTTCTTTAACCACAAACCAGAGCTTTCATCGCCACCTACGCGTCCTTGACCCGCGATATACAGCTATCAAATAGAATTTGAAGTGAAGCGTTCCGAGTTTCATGTAATTTAATCATTCAATAAGCGTATCATGAAATGGATAAGCGGCAGTGACGAGTCTAAGATAGCTATGAAGAATAGCTTACTTCTTCACTTTAATTCCTCTTTGATTCTCCCTTGCCTATGTCCTCGTTTAAATTGTTTTGGTGCATTTAGTAACAATAAGGAAAGAGAAAAATTGCTATGAAATAGTATTCTTTTGAAAATCGAACCTCTTCAGTTTGTGCCCGAGCCTAGTGGGTGAATATTATTTGCACCCCCCAAGACTGATTTTTGATATGTTCAATTAGCAGTAAACTGCTAATTGCGCTTTCTGTTCGTTAGTTTACGCCATTTTTTAAACCGCGCTTTCACTTTCGTTTGCATTTGGTTTTGGT
Source organism: Convolutriloba macropyga (assembly GCF_964194025.1). NCBI lineage: Eukaryota > Metazoa > Xenacoelomorpha > Acoela > Convolutidae > Convolutriloba > Convolutriloba macropyga. The sequence goes on along the minus strand of NW_027450512.1, from coordinate 77,330 downwards.
ATTTTCTTGTGTTTTAGTTGGTTTATGTTGAATGTTGTCTGGAGGAAGGAGGCAGTGAGCTTGGTTTGGATGAAACACTTGGTTGTGGGATTTCACGGGTCTTTGCTGTGTATTCGTAGGAGGATAGAGAGAGCCTTGGAGTGGGAGAAAAAAATTGAAGTTTGAGAGAGATGGAGAGTGAAGGAATAGAGTTTTTAGAGAAGAAGAGATAACAGAGAAAAGAGAGAAAGAAAGAATGAAAGAGAGAGAGAGAGAGAGAGAGAGAGAGAGAGAGAGAGAGAGAGGCACCCTCAGTACACCAACGGCAGCCAGTCCCCCTTTCAGAAACCGGCTTGAGCATTGAGAGTACAGTGACTTGCCATTGTTTTTGATGCTTGTAGCGAATGGAAGACAAAAACGAAGCCAGAGAAAGAGAGGTACCCTCAGATCATCACCGACACCCAGTCTTCCCTTTCAGGAAAAAAGCAGCGGGCTTGTGCACTGAGAAAACAACGGTTTGTGGTTTGCGCCTCCTATTGAGGCGGTTATTTTCGAAATTGCGGGGAGTAGTGTTTGTTGGTATCAGTATCGAGGCCGCAGCATGATTCCCACAATTATGCTGCCCTCCCTTACTGGTAACATGAAGTTAAAGTGTGGGGCCAGTATCAAGTCCTCAGCATTTTTCCCTCGATCATAGTGCCCTCCCTTACTGGTAACCTGAAGATAGAGTGTGACGCCAGTATCAAGGCCGCAGCATGGTTCCTTCGACCATGCTGCGCTCCCACTGGTTCCCTGGAGTAAGATCAGCTTCAGGAACTAGACTGATTCCCGTGATCAGTCTAGTCTCCCACTCTGATTTTTTTTGATATCATGTCCATCGGTTCGTTGGTTATGTGGGTCCTGAAAAGGCATGTCGGGTGCTGAAAAGCATTTAAATACAAAAAAATGTTTTACCCGGGCACTGTATTTTTTGGATGGTTTGAGCTAACCTTTCGAGTCATACCCAAAGCCGCTATCACATTTGTTTTGCTTTGATTTAGATTTCTGGGAGAGTTTGCTGCTTTTTTGATAGCTCGTCTCGAGTCATACCTCAAGACGTCCGCGTCCACGTTCTTTTCCTTTTTTCCGTTGATTTAGGTTTTTAAAAAAATTGCCACTATTTTGGATGGCTTCAGCTAACGTTTCCAGTCACACTCCACGACGTCTACATCTAGCTTTGCTTTAGAATTTTACCCTTGTTTTTGTTATTCTTTTTCTGCCGTTTTCCCTTAAATTTTTTCTTTTTGAATGGCTGCAGGTAACGTCTCGAATCACACCCCAACACATCCGCATCCAACGCTGTTTGATTTTTTCCCTTTATAAAATTTTTTGCAGAGGAATCTGATACAACATGATCTGGCTCCAATTTAACAAACGTTTTTCTACTACGTTTTTTTTTCCATCATTTCTTTTTGTAGCCCTTGCAAGCTATTCCGGGCTTAATTTTTGGATTGTTTTGCGTACTGTTTCTAAGTTTTCTATTTAATTTATTTCGTCTAATTTTGTCCACATTGGCATTTTGTGTGCACGTCTTATATTCTTTTTTGTTCTTTTTGTGTCTTGTTGAGCTCAGTTTTGGTTACATTTGGCCAAGCTGCCTTTGCGTACTTGTATAGTGGTCTTATCATTGTTTTTCATAGTTACACAATAATATCATATAGGTATATAATATTTTAGATTTTATGTTTTTTGCTTTAAGATGTCTTAGCATGTTGATCCTTTGTTGCACTTTGGGACTATTTTGTTGACATGATTTGTCCAGGTCAGTTTATAATTGAAGTCAAGTCCAAAAAATTTTACCTCTCTGCTTACGTTAATGTCTTTTGACCCTATCCTTAGCCTCAGATTTGTGTTCAGTATTTGTCTAGTGAAAATATTGTATATTGTTTTTCCTTAGTTCAGGAGTATTTTCTATTTATTGCACCATTTTTCTAAGTCATCTGCATATTGTGAAAATGATGTATCCTTACAATTCGGTTGGCTTACAAACATATTGAACAATTTTGTGCTTACAATGGTCCCTGAGGGAACCCTGCTTCGGGTGTAATGCTCTTAGAAACTGCTTGGAAATATTTCAATTTGATTTTTATGTTACTTAGGAAGTCAGTTTTGCAAACCACCATGGTGTGTTAATCTGAAATTGCTTATATAAGATACCTTCGTGCAATACAGAGACAAAAACTTGCTCATCATCTAAGAAGGCAGCAGCTGTGGCACCTTTTCATATAAAACTTTCTGTTGCTTTTTTATTACCGATGGAAGATTGTCTGTAGCGCATCTGTTAGATCTGTAGGTGCTTTGTTGATCTCGGAACAGGTTCAATTTTTCACAGTGAGCTACCAAGTGTTCACTTAAAAAGCTCTCAACTATTTTTATAGAAAGCAACATAATAATAATGGTCTGTATCGTTTCATCGTTTTGTGATCTTTTCCTACTTTTGGTATCAATGATACAGGTGTTGTTTTCCATTGGGTTGGTTTGGTATATGTCCTAAATGTATTGATTTTTGTGTTGCTTGCGCTAAAATTTTTATTGTTTCTAATGATAGTTGTTTTATCATCTGAGAGTTTGTTCCGTCAGGTCCAGGTGCTGTATTTTTACGATTTCTTATAATACTTTTAAGAGTTGCAGGTTTTACTACTGTGTGTTTTCTTCCTTCTTCACATAAATTGGTTGCCTTGAAGTTTGTTCCTCTTATTTTCAGAGAGACTATTTGCTCGTGTTGTTTTGCTTTGTCTGTTTTTGATTCGTCTGTTTTCATTGCTGTTTTTAGTTTTTCGGTTAAGGCATCAGCAGTTTCCTGATTATCCATAGGAAAATTTTCGTTGTTTTTCTGATTTTGGTTATGTAATGTTTTTGGAGTTTTCCATAGGCTATAAACTAATCTTGCTTGGTTTAGTTTCTCAATTAGATTGATTTGTTGTCCCGTTGAGCTTTCCTTACTTATTTTCTTTATTGCTTTAATGAAATAATTGATTTTCTTGGATATTATATATTCTTGGTTTTTGTTTCTTTCATCGCTTCTTCTTAATTTGTTTCTTTTTCTTTCTAACAAATTATATACTTTTGTCAACTTTTGGTGTTTTGTAGTTTCGTGTTTATTCACATATATGCTCTTTTTGTATGCAGCTTGAATGTTTTGTGTAAAATTGTCTATTTTACTTCTGAGTCTATTTTGTTTTTTAAATTCCCATTTGGGTTATCAATTATGCAAGATATGATTTTTGTACATTTCCTAATTAACTTTGTTATGTGATTGGATTGGTTTATCTATGATATAGTTGCTCACAGTTGGGTAATGATCAATAGGGTTTTCATTGAAGACATAAAATTTCTCAAATAAGCTCGTTAGTTTATAGTTCGCTTTGTGCGCGTTTAGTGCTCCAGCATCCTTGTGCATAGCTTCGTAATTGTTTACTATTAAAAAGTTTTCCTTGTCAAGCCATTGTTCAATTATTTTTCCTGTTTTGTTATTGATATGATCATTGACTCAAATCATTGAGTGTTTTATGTTGATGTGCCAAATAATTAAGTGGGATTCGTTGTTTGGTATTTTTTTGGTCAGGTCCTTTCTTACTTCTAGTTGTGGTGATACATATAATGATTGTTATATTGCGTAGAAGTGTTTTTATAAAGATACATTTTTGTCATTGCTTCATTTCTGATTCACATGATTTCGTTTCTATGGTTTCGTAGTTTAATCTAGTGCTTAATGTAGTTTGAAGATCCCAAGCGGCTGTGTTTGGTGTTTCCTTCTAGGGTATAGCGTCCTAAGTATGAGTGATTTTTCTTACCTAAGTTGGTTTCGTTGAGTCAAAACATAGTGGCTTGAGTTTTTTTCCACTATATCTACCATTTCTGTTTTATTTTAAATTAGTCCGCTACAGTTCAGTTGCGTGATTGCTAGTGTTTCTTTGTAATTTTTGATTTTTCAGTCGTTTCTTTAGTTTAAACGGTTCTAATTTTACAATTATTTCAAGTTTTTGTTTGTTTTAGTGCTGATTGTTCTGGTTTTTAGCTCGGTTCTCGTTGAGCTTATTTAGTTTTTGTCTCATTTTCACTTCATCTACTGTCAATTTATTGTCATTTATTATTTCAGATAACCCTTTTGTAGTGTCTTCCATGACTCTTTTCCTAATATTTTCTCATGTTTTTTCATTTACTTTCATTGTGTTTTGTAAGTTTGCGTTTAATTGGTCAATTTGCTCAATTTTTATTTAGGTTGTTTTTATTTGGCTCAATTCCGATTTTTGTTATCTGTTTTTGTTCGATTTGAAGTTTGCTAAAGCAACTTGTTAGTAAATTTTCAAGATTTTTCTCAATTTGTGTTTGAGCATTAATTGCTCTTTTTTGTGCTCTTTCTTACGCTGTATTTTCTGATTTATAATTGGGCAACTCTGCATATGAAACAAAGTTTGTCTTTTGTTTTGCTTCTTGGTGTTTTCGGTAGCCTTTATAAGCCGCGCCGTGCTTTTTATTGCAATTTGCGCAAAAAGGTTCAGTTTGATTGCAGTCTTTGATATGGTGCGGTCCATCGCATCTTGGACATCTTTGCGCGTTGTTTTTTTTATTGCTATGCGACCATTTGCATGGCATTTGAAGCATTGTTATATTTTTGGTTGTTGTTTTAAAGGTTCGCAATTGAATTTTTGTAGACACAATACAACCCCATTCACGATTGCTTTTTTGCTTTGTTTTCATATTTTGTTAGTATTTTAATTAGTCCTGTTTCTTGATTTGTCGCGCTGCAGTTGACTCTTAAATTTTTTTCGAGCTTTACTCCTTGTTGGTTTAGTTGCTGTTCAATTGTGTTTAGGCTGACGTCTAGCAAATTTTTTGCAACTACAAAGCAGGGGATTGCTTTTTCCTGTCTTTTGTTGTTGTTAGAGTTAACCTTTAATTTGTATATTTGAAAAATGTGCATAATGTTTTGTGGTGTAAGCAATTTGGATAGTCATTTATTTTTGGGTTTTATAGAGAAGCCATATCTCATTGGCATTTCTCTTACACTGCACGGTTCGCTTTGATTATTGGTAAAAGCAGCTAGCCGTAGTCGCTCTCCCTTAAAATTAACGCACACAATTAGTTGGTAATCAGTGTTGACTTCTTGTTGCTCTACATTAGAACGTTTATCAGCGGCTTCGGTTTTATCGCCTTTGTCAAAAGGCCATTTTGGGCTCTAGTAAAAGTAGTACTGTTTTCAGTTGCTTTTTGGGGTTGTTTTTTGGATCCAAACCCAAATCTATCTCTAAACCCGAATCTCTGCTGTCATTGGAGTGGGTCGGTTCGTATGGGTCGTTTCTGAGAGGATGAAAGGGTAGCTTGTTTGCGGTTTTACGCTGTTATTGGCTGAAAAGTTATTAATGTTCAAGAATAGGGGTGTTATTGGGTTTTGAGGGAGTTATGTTTCGTTTAAAATACCCGGCGTCCCGCGGGTCGGATTATATCTAAATAACTCAATTTAGCTTTTTTTGCGCTGAAAATGGCAGTCCAAAGTTGCAACTTCAATTATTCTATAAATTTGTAAAGAAGGCAAAGTTAAAAATTGCAAAAACACTTATCTTGTACATGTTGAAAGTAGCATAAACGCCTATTCTATATTGAAAGTTGAATAAACACTTATTCTATAAATTTTATTAAAAAAATTCAATTTCTGCAGTTCTACTTTATAGGGATTTGTACAAGCTCTTTTGTGCATATCCGGTGTGATCTATCAGATAACTGAGCTATGCTATGCTGAAAAAAGCAAAAGGCACCGATTCACCTCACCAGCAACTTTTTTCGTCTTGCCTGCTTTTGTCTGTTGCCTGCTTCTCCACTATTGGAGCAGTTCTTGTCACTTCTCAGGTCGTTTTCACATTTTTTTCAGGTCGTCTCTAGCTTCTGCAATGCTTCTATTGTCTTGCTTTTTGTCTGTTTTAATTGCTGTTGGTTGTAGTATGTGAATAATACTTACGTAATATCAAGTGACGCAACTTGGGTGGGTTGCAAAAAGTACTGGGTTGTACAAACGGAAAACTTTTTTAGGATCTATTCTGTTTCCCCCTATAGAATGCTTTTTTAATTTAACTGGGGTTCTCAAACCTGTACCAAATCTTTTGAAGAAATTGAAACTTTTGAACTAGTTGAATTCCGAAATTACAAGTACAACTCAGCTCGAGAAAAGATTATTACAATTTAAATTTAGCAAAAGCAAAACGGGGTGAAGGCAGCCTCTCACATGGTATTAAATGATATTATGAACTGTGTTACTTAATTGTTACCAGTTTAGCCCACGGTGTTTTCTCTATTTGCATTTACCAAGATAAATTGGTCCCAGATACGGCGCTTTGTTTGTCTTTCTCAGACACAGTGTTTGGTCCCAACAATAACCTTTGTATATCATAATTATTCTCTGATATAATCTCGATTCTGATGTTTGAACCATAAATTCTTATAACAAGTGGTTAAATATACTATTTCATAAAAAAAATAGGTAATAAATCAACGCTTTTGGCTGACTATTTAATGTTCTTTTATGTTAAAGTACTCTATAATGTAACTTTTGGAAGCGCCCACTTTAAAAGAATCGTGAGCATGTTAAGGAGACTTATTTAGGGTCACTACAAAGCCTTCCCCTATAAAAACTTAATTTTTTATTCATTATTAACTTAGAAACTCCAACGCTAACTAGCGTCCAGGAGTTTCATATAAACTTTGCGTTGCATCGCCCAAGGGCTCACCTTTTGTTTGATTCAAAATCTTAACAGTTTCTATGTCGCTTACTTTGTTGGGGTGAGTCCACAGAGCCAAGCTTTTGAAATACCGTTGAACTCCCTCCATAGAAATTCCAAAGAAGATCACATTCTGCTAAGGGTTCATTGCAGGGCAAATTCTTCTCCATCTCCTGCAGTCGTTTGCCATTCAACTCGTTGGCGTTTATCTCCGCCTGTAGTTTAATTTCTAGTCTTTTGACTCTTGATTCAGTTTTCAAAAACATTTTTTGTGCTGACTCCAGCTCCCCTTTGTTTTCAACGAGTTTTTCTAGAGCTGTCATTAGCTCCCCAGATATAACGTCTTACTGTTTGAGCAGACTCTCAGTTGAGTCTTGCTGTAATTGGCATTTCAACTCAAAAAGACTGTTATTAGCGTTAATTTTAGCGAAAAACTGCTCCCGTTGCTCTTCAGTGACAATTAGTTGTTGCTTTATCTCAACAATTCGTCCTAATATTGTATTGTTTTCTAGTTGAACTTCATCAGTTTGCTCCTGTATTTGAAAAAAGCCATTCCCATCTTTTGACTGATTTTTACCCGGACTTTCACCAAATCCATTCCTAATAGAAATATTTGTCTTTTGGTTAAAGTGGTAGGATAGAGTTGATCAAGCGCCACTACCATTATAAAAAAGTTTTTGAAACTACAGATTCTGTAGACTCCGCGTTGGAAAACTGCTCTTACTTCGTAAATTTATGGCAGATAATGCACATACACTCCCACTTCTGGTTCCATGACACTTTCTATACAAAACATGTATTAGACATAATTAAATAGAATAACATCATTCCAGAAAATTAATTGACGTTGCGAAATTTTTTAGCTTATAAAAGTTTCTTCATGACTAATAGCCCACGGCACAAGTGCTTTTTTGTCAATACCCAACGACCCGTTTACTTTTGTTTCAACAAATTTTTTCACGACTTGATTTGTTGTAATTTTTGATTTTTCAGAATGTTTCTATAATAAAATTCATCTAATATGTTAATCGGCTGTTGTGCCACTTTCGTTTGAACACTTTTGAAAAAGTGGTGGATAAAATTATTAGTCGAACAAAAGCTAGTAATTGAGCAGTTAAAAAATGTCATAAGATTCAAGGTCAATTTTTTCACAATGTGCCAATTTTTGTCTTTTGGTTTAATCCAAGAAATTCATGCCAATTCAAATCACTTGTGTATCTGTTAAAGACTAAGAGCTCATCAAGTATACTTTCCACTTGGGCCCAGGAAAACTCTTCTTCCTGTTTCTCTTCTTCGACTAAGCCTGCTCTTTTGTGCTAGTCGACTTTCTTCTAGCTGTAAACCAAACATCAACCACGTTCCTGAAAAGTGGAATTTCAAATTCCGTTTGTTAAAAAAACAAAATTTGTGGCTTTTCTACTTTTGTTACTTTCTATCCAAACGCCATCCAAGAAACATTGCCTAGTTGAAACACATTAATGAACATAGGGTTGCATTTTGTAAGCGGAAAATTTCTATAGAAATCTTTAAAATTGGGCTGATATAGCTCACGTAGCATTAACTATAATTTTGTCTTGTGATTATTGGTACTTCCTCAGTACAAAATTTGGAGGAGTTATTTCGACTAAAACATTTGCACAATGATGTACGTGGCACCTGCTGAATCTGCATGCATTCCTAGGACTCCCTCTTTACTTATAGAAAGAGAAGGAGAATCACTGTTCCACATCTGTACTAATACGTTCTGTCGATAAATTTTTGTCAGCTTTCTTCTCATATTCAAGATATCGTCAACAATTGCATGTAATCCATTTAATTCTTGATCTATTAACGCCTCTAAACCATTTTTCTGACACCCTGAAACGTTACAGTGTATGTTTATCTCTAGAAGTTATATCTACACTAAACTGATAAAATTGGACATTATGATTGTTAGTTTTTTCACCACAAGATGGTTTTTTTGGCTTCTTCGCTCTGGTCAATTATGACAAATTTGCTTCTCTCAATGGCGTCGCCCATCACGTAGTGATGATTACCACGGCAATCTACTGTGCTGTGTTTTGTTTCAAAAATTCAGCTAGGTTGAACAATTTTGTTATATATTTCCAATTTGGATTTTATATTGGATATAATCAACCTCAAAATTATCTTTTCTCCAGGAAAAAAATTTTGGCTTCTTTGTGTGTCCATGAACCTAATATTTGAGCCCGTTTCTGTTCCAAACTTTCAGCCTTAATTTTTCCGAGTGATGCGGCTGCTTTTTATAACTACCTTACTGGGATATTTTGTTTCAGTGGGCTTTGCTAAGCTATTGGATACAAGAATTTTACAGCTTTGTTAATCCCGCACTGCGTAAAGGCGCAGGCTAAATTTGTTCTTTTTCAGTTTATGTTTCTGACTCTTGTAATTTCTTCAAGTGTTTGGTTTTAAATCTAAAAACTTCATTTCCAAATCCCGATAAAATGACCGATACCCCCTGTAGCAGTTTGCTACAAGATTCACTCTTAAGTGGATAACAGTTGGGAACAAATTGAGAATTTCCTTGAAAAAAAATGCATAGACCGACCAAGTACTTCTCTTGACGTCAATGACAGTGTATGCGGCTTGAAACATGCAACAATTCACTTGGATTTCAAAAGATGCAACAAGCCACTCTTCAGATATAATACGTGTCCAACAAACATCACAAAAGCATCTTTTTGGGTTTTTATACAATTTTGTTTTACCAATATTGGAAATCTGGACATTTTTTACAATTTTTTCAAAATTATATGCTGTAATACACAAGAGAATGCCAACAAAATCCAAACGAAAATTGAACTTGTAACTGCTATCATCTTGTCAATGCGGCTCTTACTACAACACTTGTGTTTTATGCAAACTAATGATCATTTTGATCGTGGCTTTTATCTTTAAGCAGAATAATTATTCTGTCTCGAACGCAAAGTAAAATGTTCTCATTCAAATTCAGTACACACTTTTTTTTAAGTAAGGATGTGTAAACCCAATAAGAGTGAGATATAGATTTTTTCAGTGACTAACAACTCCTGAAAGAATTCTAGCTGTTTGGGATTTAATTGAAACAAAAATTTTATTTTTTCCAATTTTTTAGCCGAGTTATAATTAGGAGCTAGAAAACTGATGTTGTACGAAATTAATTGTTTAGGGACTCCTATTTTTTTCAACATTTTACAACTATTGCTACTATCAACTACCACAATTTCATTTGACCTCATAAAATTATTTGTATATTAAAGCATTTTGTTGTGCTGGTTGAATAGACTTTAAAAACATTCGCTGTTTCTGTGGTTTTGTTGGTTTTTCTGTTATGAATGTAGTGCTTTGACACTTCCGAAAAGAAAACAGTTTTGACACTGTTTTATTCAATGACCGTTTTGTCCGTAATCAATTCTTGTATCGCTGGAGCTTCTATTATAGTTTTTGTAGTTATTGGTTAATACGGTTTTCTCATTTTCTACAAAATTGGGTTTGCTTTATTTTTGGACTAAATTATTGCAATTCTGCTAATCGCGTCGTGTGTTAACCAAGCTTTGGCTGAGATCGCCATTTTTCTTGGAATTGCTATCAGAAACTCCCGATATTTTCTAAACCAAACCATTATCAGCCTCAACTTGTGACTTGTTTGTGTCATCTCTACAGCAGCAATTTGAGCAATTTGTTATTGTACCTCTAATACTGTCATGGTTTCCAGATTTGACATTTTTTCTAGCGGTTTGATGAGTTTGCTCCAGAAAACCGCGGAGAACTAATTGGTTACGGTTACCTTGTGACACCTCTGGGTATGCCTTGTTTGCTAAATGTTTCAAATCCTCCAATTAATTCGTTGATATTTCACCTTGGTGTTGAACACGACGCTCTAGGTGTCCGCGGAAAACAACCGGTTTTGCGTTGTATGGATTTGGAAAAGTTCTAACTCTATCATCGTAGCTATCTTTATTGTTTTGCTGTAATGTTCAACAAAACGCGATTGCTGACTTCTGTACGCAGAGCGCAAAACAGTGCGCCGATTCATCTATTTTGCGAGCCGCTGCTCCAGATAATGCAAGATTGCTTCTTTTTTGCAGCTCTGCAAGTAGATCAAAAATGTGTCAAATAGCCCGCATAATCATTAGAACCCGTGAAAGCTTCCGGCAATAACTTTTAGATCAGTACAGGTTTTTAGCCTCTATTGTTCAACGGGTACAATATTCTTGTCTTGTTTTAATATGGTTATTACTTCACCAGTCCTCGATCGTAATGAAAGGCATCCTCAATTCCGTGCAAAAAATTTTCAGTATTTCACCAAGGCTGGGAGCATTTGCTTTGCGATTCACAGATTTTATTTGTATCAAGAGTTTTCATAAAATTTTGCCAACATATTTTTTTGGTTTTCAGATTTTATTTTTTTTGCTGCCGCCTTTCAGAATTACGACGAATAAGCAACTACAGGGATCAAAACCCCCGTTAAAAATTTCCGATTCAATTTCATTTTAGGCAGTTTTTGATACATTGCGACTGATAAAAAAAGATGTGGATCCAAGCGTTGCCGAATTGCGTGTACGAGTTTAATTTCTAGTAAAATTTTTTGACCATCCTTCCTTCAAGACCTTTTTGTTCAGGCTTGATTTCTAAATTGTTCTGACTTGATTTGTTTTGTACCTGTTCTGATGATTCTTGAATTCGCAGTCGGTAGTACCTCAAATTACTTTTCAGGCAACTTATTTCACTTAATAAGATTTCCTCGTTTAAAACATTTTTGTTCATTGTCAGAAGCGTAAATTGTGTGCCAAGCGCGTTGATATATCTATTTTGCGAGTCGCTTCTCCAGTGCTTGCAAGATTGCTTCTTTTTTTGCAGCTCCGCAAATAGATCAAAATTGTGTCAAATAGCTCGCATAATCATCGGAACCGGTGAAAGCCTCCGGCAATAACTTTTAGATCAGTAACCTGCTGCGACGGAAATTAATTTCGCAACTACTCTACTTTAAATTTATAATGTTTAGTTCAATGCAATTTCCGTATAAAAAAAATTCAGAGTTAATAAGACTAATGTCTTTAGCAAAAAAAAAACGCTCGATTAATGATTGAGGTAGTGGAGCAAGAAAGTCTAAAGCCTACTGAATAGTAAAATATACAACCATATGAATCCCTGGATTCATTGAACCGGAAACTGTATAAAATTTTCATGCATACATCGTTCCATTGAAAATTGCAAACTTTTGTCCCAAATTCCGGTTGTTACATAAACTATATAGAAATAACATAAAAAACAACTAGGTTTTGCATTATTTTGGTACTTCTGATGTTTCAATGCGTCGTATCTCTTCTCACTTGAACACATCTCAAATCAATTGTTTTAGAATTATCTTGCACCCCAGAAGAGCACCACACGTTCTTTGATGACTGAAACCACTCTCCGCAGTGAACTCAGACACCCCCAGCAATTTGCTGTAATTCTTCTCTCTGTAGACTATTTGGCATTCAGAAGAACTTGTTGTTTTCTCTGTGTTTCCTCTGCAGTGAACTCTGCGGTGAAATCTCTGCCGTAATTCCTCTAATTTGTTTCCCCTAACGTTGTATTTTCCATTTTTAAAGGAAATTAATTCTCTGTCGCAAATACAGAATTCCTTTGCGTATTTTATCGAATCGAGTTGCTATAAAATAGTACTCTTTTGAAAATAGAACCTCTTCAGTTTGTGCCCCGAGCTTAGTGGGTGAATATTTTTTCCACCCCCCAAAGAGCATGTGCCATATTTTTACAATGATTTACGTAATATCACGTGAAGCAACATGGGGGGGGGCTTGGGTTGCAAAACTTAATGGAGTAAACAAACGGAAAACATTCTTGGGATGTATTCCGTTTCCCCCTATAGAAAACCTTTTCACTTAACTGGGGTTCTAAAATCTGCTCCAAATCGTTCGAAAAACTTTAAATGTTTTGACTAGTTGAATTCAGAAATTACAAGTAATACTAAGCTCAAAAAAAAATTATTTCAAAATAAATCTGGCAGAAGGAAAGTGATATGTAGTAAGGGCAGCCTCTGAAATGGGCTTGAAAGTTATTATGAGCTGTGATAATCAATTTCTACCAGTTTTGCCACCGTTGTCATCTCCATTTGCATTCACCAAGCTAACTGGCATTACAATGTTAATCAATAGGTAAAAACAAGGATTTTCTTTACCTATTGATATACATTGTAAGGCCACGCGTCCTCTCTAATTGTGGGTTGCATAATCTTTTTGGGGCGGACACAAACGGAAAATTAAAAGAATTGGCTGTCGTTTGAAAATTGAGAGAGCAGTTGTGATCTTTGCTTAAGGCTAATACTGAGTTGTTAACAAACATTGGAACCTCTCAGAAAATTCTCTATGCGAGAAATATTGGAGATATAAATCGTATTATAATTTACTCTGTTGGATAATTCCAGTCCTAAAGATTTTTCTACCCAAAATCTGAAAACGTCGTTTATCCATTTTTTTGTAAGGCTGTGGTTAACTTTTTTAGTTTAGTTGTGGTTATCTTTTTAAATTTTAAGTTGTAGTTTAAAGCTTTGGTTAATTTTTTCATTATAGAATTAGCTCTTACATATTGTGGTTGTAGGGCCGTGTTAATCAGCGGACTTACTGTTCCAATAATTTTTTTTATTTCCTGTTTTTCAGCAAGAGTCAAAATATTGAAAAAGTGTCTGATTCAATCATTGTTTCCTCCACCAGACACCACTGCAGCCACTACCAATAAACGTGACATTCTTCAATAGCTGCTGTTCCTTACATCACAAAACTTGTTATTATATTGTAAAAAATAATTTTTTTTGGAAGCTGCTCTTTGATGTCAAAGGATTTTAAAAAAAGTATTTGTATCAAATTTACTAACAAAGCAGCAGTTTTTTTGTTAACATCTGACAATTGCTGTTCTCGGAGATTCTTTCGTTAACAGACGATGTAATATACCATTGTTAAGGTGTTTTTGATATTTGATTGTACATTATCAGAAGATAAGCTTTACTGTATCTTCCTACAAAGGGATGCACGTGCTGATTCTATCTTTCAGATAAATTTTTGAAATTTCCTTTTGATCAAAGCAACATTTGTGTATAAGCAATTTCAGATGTTCTCAAGCACAGCTTAGTTAATGTTTACATTATATAAATAATTGGGAATTCCTTCAATTAAATGAAGGGTAACAAAAACCAAACTTAGAATAATAGAATTTCTTTCTGAACAAATACTACAACAAGATTACTGCGTTTATAACATGACGTAAATTTCGTGAACATCAAAACATCCGGGTTTTTAAATTTCTTCTCCGCAGGAAAGAAAACTAAAGGCAAGCACAGATTTCCAATTACTCGCGCAGTAAATAAATTTTAGCTCTGGTTATTAGTGCGTACTGTTTGCTTTAGATTTGATTTTTTCAAAGTTTTTTTCTTCGTTATAAAATCAAGAAGGAACGAAATTTTAAACACAGTTTTAGTTGACTGTGTATGTACACTGGATTTTATTAAATCATTACGACAAAATTCTAGTTTTAAAACAGCATAATCATAGATAGACAGTGACAGACCATTCCTGCTTTTTTTGAGTACGTTAGATTTTAGTGTCGTGAAGTGTAGCAAGTGCAGCAATTTCTGTGATTGGAATTGATTATCCCGACTGATTCTGCATTTGTCGGGATTCTATGTCCCCGCCGAAAGTTCTTTCTTTGGTGAAAGTGAGAACTGACGACAAAATTACGTATAACTGAGTCATTTTGTCTAACGGGTTGTCAGGTATCCTCCTCGCGCACTATCTTTGGACTTTCATTGATGTTTTTCAAAAACAATTTCTACACCTGTTTCTGACCGCATCTGTTAACAATTGATATGAGGGCTGTCAATTACTTCGCTGAAAACAGATTACATGAAGTTTAGTGGTTTATCCGCAAAATGTTAACATGTATATAGATTGCCGAGGAGTGCGATGATTTGTATTATTACGGATCTCTCTATTCTAGATGTTCTCTGAAAGTTTTGCAAGACGTTTTCACTTTTCTGTGTTATTCAAAATGTAAATTTTGTGAAGACGTTACTAAATTGTTTAGCCTCTATTGTTCAACGTGTATAATATCCTTGTCTTGTTTTAATATGGTTATTACTTCACCAGTCCTCGATCGTGATGAACGGCATCCTACATTCCGTGCAAAAAATTTTAAGTATTTTACCAAGGCTGGGAGCATTTGCTTTGCGATTCACAGATTTTATTTGTATCAAGAATTTTTATAAAATTTAGCGAACAAATTTTTTTGGTTTTCAGATTTCATTTTTTGCTGCCGCCTTTCAGAATTAAGACGAATAAGCAACTACAGGGATCAAAACACCCGTTAAAAGTTTCCGATTCAATGTCATTTTTGGCAGTTTCTGATACATTGCGTTTGATAAAAAAGGAGTGGATCTAAGCATTGCCGAATTGCGCGTACGAGTTTAATTTCTAGTAAAATTTTTTGACCACCAAGACCTTTTTTGTTCATGCTTGATTTCTAAATTGTTCTAATTTGACATGTTCTGTACCTATCCTGATGATTCTTGAATTTGCAGTCGGTAGTACTTACTTTTTTTTTAAGATTCAATTTGTTTTTCAGGCAATTAATTTCACTTAATATGATTTCCTCGTTTAAAACACTTTTGTTCATTGTCAGAAGCGTAAATTGTGTGCTAAGCGCGATGATATATCTATTTTGCGAGCCGCTTCTCCAGAGCTTGCAATATTGCTTCTTTTTTGCAGCTCCGCAAAAAGATAAAAATTGTGTCAAGTAGCTCGCATAATCATCGGATCCGGTAGAAGCTTCCGGCAACAACTTTTAGATCAGTAACCTGCTGCGACGGAAATTCATTTTGCAACTTCTCTACTTTAAATTCATAATATTTTGCTAATGATATAAGTTTTACCTTTGTCAATGCAATTTCTGTATTAAAAAAATTCAGAGTTGATGTTTTCACATTTCTGTGTAACTCAAAATGTAGATTTTGTGAAGACGTTACTAAATTTTTTATACTCTATTGTTCAACAAGAACAATATTCTTGTCTTGTTTGAATATGGGTATTACTTCACCAAACCTCGATCTCTTCTCACTTGAACACATCTCAAATCAATTGTTTTAGAATTATCTTTCACCCCAAAAAAGCGCGCCACACAATCTTTGATCACTGAAACCACTCTCTGCAATAAACTCAGACACCCCCCGAAAATTGCTGTAATTCTTCTCTCTGTTGGCTATTTGGCAATCACAGGAACTTGTTGATTTCTCTGTGTTTCCTCTGCAGTGACCTTTGCGGTGAAGTCTCTGCCGTGTTTCTTGTAATTTTTTAACCCTAACGTTGTGTTTTCCATTTTCTAATGGAAAATAATTCTCTGTCGCCAATACAGAATTACTTTGCGTTTTTTATCGAACAAAATGTTTTTGTGTGCATCTAATTGAAAAAAAAACAAAAGAGAAAGGTTGCTATAAAACAGTGTTTTTTGAAAATCAAACCTCTTCAGTTTGTGCCCCGCGCGTAATGGGTGAATATCATTTCCAACCCCCAAGGAGCATGTGCCATAATTTTTCAATGATTTACGTAATATCACGTGACGCAACTTGGAGGGTTTGCGAAACGTAATGGAGTGTACAAACGGAAAACATTCTTGGGATCTATTCTGTTTCCCCCTATAGGAAACCATTTCAGTTGACTGGACTTCTAAAATCTGCTCCCAATCGTTTGAAAAGTTTTAAAGGTTTCTAATAGTTGAATTCAGAAGTTACAAGTATTACTAAGCTCCAAGGAAAATTATTTCAAATTACGTTTAGCAGCAGAAAAGTGAAATGTAGTAATGGCAGCCTCTGAAATGGGCCTGAAAGTTATTATGAGCTGTGATAATCAATTTCTACCGGTTTTGCCTCCGTTGTCATCTCAATTTGCATTCTCCAAGCTAACTGGCATTACAATGTTAATCAATAGGTAAAAATAAGGTTTTTTTTTTATCTATTGATATACATTGTATGGCCACGCGCCCTCTCTAATTGTGGGTTGCATAATCTTTTAGGGGCGGACACAAACGGAAAATTAAAAGAATTGACTGTCGTTTGAAAATTGAGAGAGCCGTTGTGATCTTTGCCTAAGGTTAATACTGAATTGTTAGCAAACCTTCGAACATCTCAGAAAACTCTCTGAGAGAGAAATTTTAGTTGTGGTTATCTTTTTAACTTGTAAGTTGTAATTTAAAGCTGTGGTTAGTTTTTTCATTATAAATTTAGCTCTTACATGTTTTGGTTGTCGGGCGAGTTAATCAGCGGACTAATCGTTCCCATATTTTTTTTTTATTTCTTCTTTATCATTTTTCTTTCTTCCTTTTCAGCAATTATCAAGATATTGAAAATATGTCTAATTCACTCATTGTTCCCTCCATCACAACATCAAGACTACTGGTTTTTTCAATCTTGTTTGCAGGTTTAGAACCACTGCAGCCACTACAGATAAATTTGCTGCGCGAACTTTCTGAATTTCTCTTGGCGCAAATGTACGTTATTCCGTCCGATCATGGGGTCGTCTTTTTCTGAGGATTCACAGCAACTAGAAAAAATGTTAAACAAAAAGCATTTTGATTCTCTGAACGACATTCTTCAGGAGCTGCTGTTCCCTACATCACAAAACCTATTATTATATTGCAAAAATTATTTTTTTTGCAGCTGTTTTTTGACGGCAAAGGATTTTAAGGTATCAAATTTACTAACAGAGCAGCAGTTTTTTGTTAACAATTGACAATTGCTGTTCTCGGAGTTTTTTTCGTTAACAGACGATGTAATATACCATTGTTAAGGTGTTTTTGATATTCGATTGTACAATAGCCGAAGATGAGTTTTATTGTATCTTCCTACAAAGGGATGCACGTGCTGATTCTATCTTTCAAATAAATTTTTGAAAGTTCTTTTTTAACACAGCAACATTTGTGTATAAGCAATTTCAGATGTTCTCAAGCACAGCTTAGTTAATGTTTACATTATATAAATAATAGGGAATTCCTTCACATTAATTGAAGGATAACAAATATCAAATTTAGAATAATAGAAATTTTTGCGAGCAAATACTACAACAAGATTATGGCGTTTATGACATGACGTAACTTTGGGAAACATCAAAACACCCGGGTTTTCAAATTTTTTCTCCGCAGGAAAGAAAACTAAAGGCAAGCACAGATTTGCAATTACTGGCACCGTAAACAAAATTTAGCTCTGGTTACTAGTCTGTACTATTTGCTTTAGACTTGATTTTTTCAAAGATCTTGTTCGTTATAAAATGAAGAAAGAAAGTTCAAACACAATATTAGTTGACTGTGTATGTACAGTGGATTTTATTCATTCTTTACGGCCCACTTCTAGGTATAAAACAGCGTAACCATAGATAGACAGTGATTGATCATTCCTGCTTTTTTTGAGTATGTTAGATTCTATTGTCGTGAAGTATATCAAGTGCAGCAATTTCTGTGACTGGATTTTATTACCCCGACTGATTCTGCATTTGTCGGATACAAGTCTATGTCCCCGCAGAATTTTTTTGTGAGAGTGAGAACTGACCACAACAATGCGTTTAACTAAGTCATTTTGTCTCAGGGGTTCTCCGTTATCCTCTTCCCGCACTATCTTTGGACTTTCAGTGTTGTTTTTCAAAAACAACTTCTCAACCTGTTTTTTTACCGCATCTGTTAACAATTGATATTCAAATACCTCGCTGAAAACAGATTACATAAAGTTGAGTAGTTTATCTGCAAAACTTTAACATGTATATAGATTGCCGAGGAGTGCGATGATTTGTATTATTACGGATCTCTGTAATCTAGAGGCGCTCTGAAAATTTTGCAAGATGTTTTCACATTTCTGTGTAACCCAAAATGTAGACTTTCTGAAGACGTTACTAAATTTTTTATCTTCTATTGTTCAACAAGAACAATATTCTTGTCTTGTTTGAATATGGGTATTACTTCACCAGTCCTCGATCTCTTCTCACTTGAACACATCTCAAATCAATTGTTTTAGAATTATCTTTCACCCCAAAAAAGCGCTCCACACAATCTTTGATCACTGAAACCACTCTCCGCAATAAACTCAGACACCCCCAGAAAATTGCTGTAATTCTTCTCTCTGTTGGCTATTTGGCAATCACAAGAACTTGTTGATTTCTCTGTGTTTCCTCTGCAGTGACCTTTGCGTTGAAATCTCTGCCGTGTTTCTTCTAATTTGTTAACCCTAACGTTGTATTTTCCATTTTCAAAAGGACGATAATTCTCTGTCGCCATTACAGAATTACTTTGCATTTTGTATCGAACAAAATGTTTTTGTGTGAATCTAATTGAAAATAAAAAAACAAAAGAGAAAGGTTGCTATAAAATAGTATTTTTTGAAAATCAAACCTCTTCAGTTTGTGCCCCGCGCTTAATGGGTTAATATCATTTCCAACCCCCAAAGAGCATGTGCCATAATTTTTCAATGATTTACGTAATATCACGTGACGAAACTTGGAGGGTTTCCGAAACGTAATGGAGTGTACAAACGGAAAAACATTCTTGGGATCTATTCTGTTTCCCCCTATAGAAAACCAATTCAGTTGACTGGGGTTCTAAAGTCTGCTGCCAATCGTTTGAAAAGTTTTAAAGCAAGCACAGATTTGCAATTACTGGCACAGTAAACAAAATTTAGCTCTGGTTACTAGTCTGTACTATTTGCTTTAGACTTGATTTTTTCAAAGATCTTGTTCGTTATAAAATGAAGAAAGAAACTTCAAACACAATATTAGTTGACTGTGTATGTACAGTGGACTTTATTCATTCATTACGACCAACTTCTAGGTATAAAACAGCGTAACCATCATAGATAGACAGTGATTGACCATTACTGCTTTTTTTGAGTATGTTAGATTTTATTGTCGTGAAGTATAGCAAGTGCAGCAATTTCTGTGATTGGATTTTATTACGCCGAATGATTCTGCATTTGTCGGATACAAGTCTATGTCCCCGCTGAAATTTTTTTTGTGAGAGTGAAAACTGACCACAACAATGCGTCTAACTAAGTCATTTTGTCTCAGGGGTTGTCCGGTATCCTCTTCCCGCACTATCTTTGGACTTTCAGTGTTGTTTTTCAAAAACAACTTCTCAACCTGTTTTTTGACCGCATCTGTTAACAATTGATATCCAAATACCTCGCTGAAAACAGATTACATAAAGTTGAGTAGTTTGTCTGCAAAACTTTAACATGTATATAGATTGCCGAGGAGTGCGATGATTTGTATTATTACGGATCTCTGTAATCTAGAGGCGCTCTGAAAATTTTGCAAGATGTTTTCACATTTCTGTGTAACTCAAAATGTAGATTTTGTGAAGACGTTACTAAATTTTTTATCCTCTATTGTTCAACAAGAACAATATTCTTGTCTTGTTTGAATATGGGTATTACTTCACCAGTCCTCGATCTCTTCTCACTTGAACACATCTCAAATCAATTGTTTTAGAATTATCTTTCACCCCAAAAAAGCGCGCCACACAATCTTTGATCACTGAAACCACTCTCTGCAATAAACTCAGACACCCCCCAAAAATTGCTGTAATTCTTCTCTCTGTTGGCTATTTGGCAATCACAAGAACTTGTTGATTTCTCTGGGTTTCCTCTGCAGTGACCTTTGCGTTGAAATCTCTGCCGTGTTTCTTCTAATTTGTTAACCCTAACTTTGTATTTTCCATTTTCAAAAGGACGATAATTCTCTGTCGCCATTACAGAATTACTTTGCATTTGGTATCGAACAAAATGTTTTTGTGTGAATCTAATTGAAAATAAAAAAACAAAAGAGAAAGGTTGCTATAAAATAGTATTTTTTGAAAATCAAACCTCTTCAGTTTGTGCCCCGCGCTTAATGGGTTAATATCATTTCCAACCCCCAAAGAGCATGTGCCATAATTTTTCAATGATTTACGTAATATCACGTGACGAAACTTGGAGGGTTTCCGAAACGTAATGGAGTGTGCAAACGGAAAACATTCTTGGGATCTATTCTGTTTCCCCCTATAGAAAACCAATTCAGTTGACTGGGGTTCTAAAATCTGCTCCCAATCGTTTGAAAAGTTTTAAAGCAAGCACAGATTTGCAATTACTGGCACAGTAAACAAAATTTAGCTCTGGTTACTAGTCTGTACTATTTGCTTTAGACTTGATTTTTTCAAAGATCTTGTTCGTTATAAAATGAAGAAAGAAACTTCAAACACAATATTAGTTGACTGTGTATATACAGTGGACTTTATTCATTCATTACGACCAACTTCTAGGTATAAAACAGCGTAACCATAGATAGACAGTGATTGACCATTCCTGCTTTTTTTGAGTATGTTAGATTTTATTGTCGTGAAGTATAGCAAGTGCAGCAATTTCTGTGATTGGATTTTATTACGCCGAATGATTCTGCATTTGTCGGATACAAGTCTATGTCCCCGCTGAAATTTTTTTTGTGAGAGTGAAAACTGACCACAACAATGCGTCTAACTAAGTCATTTTGTCTCAGGGGTTGTCCGGTATCCTCTTCCCGCACTATCTTTGGACTTTCAGTTTTGTTTTTCAAAAACAACTTCTCAACCTGTTTTTTGACCGCATCTGTTAACAATTGATATTCAAATACCTCGCTGAAAACAGATTACATAAAGTTGAGTAGTTTATCTGCAAAACTTTAACATGTATATAGATTGCCGAGGAGTGCGATGATTTGTATTATTACGGATCTCTGTAATCTAGAGGCGCTCTGAAAATTTTGCAAGATGTTTTCACCTTTCTGTGTAACTCAAAATGTAGATTTGGTGAAGACGTTACTAAATTTTTTATCCTCTATTGTTCAACAAGAACAATATTCTTGTCTTGTTTGAATATGGGTATTACTTCACCAGTCCTCGATCTCTTCTCACTTGAACACATCTCAAATCAATTGTTTTAGAATTATCTTTCACCCCAATAAAGTGCGCCACACAATCTCTGATCACTGAAACCACTCTCCGCAATAAACTCAGACACCCCCAGAAAATTGCTGTAATTCTTCTCTCTGTTGGCTATTTGGCAATCACAAGAACTTGTTGATTTCTCTGTGTTTCCTCTGCAGTGACCTTTGCGTTGAAATCTCTGTCGTGTTTCTTCTAATTTGTTAACCCTAACTTTGTATTTTCCATTTTCAAAAGGACAATAATTCTCTGTCGCCAATACAGAATTACTTTGCATTTTTTATCGAACAAAATATTTTTGTGTGCATCTAATTGAAAATAAAAAACAAAAGAGAAAGGTTGCTATAAAATAGTATTTTTTTGAAAATCAAACCTCTTCAGTTTGTGCCCCGCACTTAATGGGTGAATATCGTTTCCAACCCCCAAAGAGCATGTGCCATAATTTTTCAATGATTTACGTAATATCACGTGACGAAACTTGGAGGGTTTGCGAAACGTAATGGAGTGTACAAACGGAAAACATTCTTCGGATCTATTCTGTTTCCCCCTATAGAAAACCAATTCAATTGACTGGGGTTCTAAAATCTGCTCCCAATCGTTTGAAAAGTTTTAAAGGTTTCTAATAGTTGAATTCAGAAGTTACAAGTATTACTAAGCTCCAAGGAAAATTATTTCAAATTACGTTTAGCAGCAGAAAAGTGAAATGTAGTAATGGCAGCCTCTGAAATGGGCCTGAAAGTTATTATGAGCTGTGATAATCAATTTCTACCGGTTTTGCCTCCGTTGTCATCTCAATTTGCATTCTCCAAGCTAACTGGCATTACAATGTTAATCAATAGGTAAAAATAAGGTTTTTTTTTATCTATTGATATACATTGTATGGCCACGCGCCCTCTCTAATTGTGGGTTGCATAATCTTTTAGGGGCGGACACAAACGGAAAATTAAAAGAATTGACTGTCGTTTGAAAATTGAGAGAGCCGTTGTGATCTTTGCCTAAGGTTAATACTGAATTGTTAACAAACCTTCGAACATCTCAGAAAACTCTTTGAGCGAGAAATTTTGGAGATAAAAATCGTATTATAATTTATTCTGTTGGCTAATTCCAGTCCTCGAGATTTTTATACTAAACTCTGAAAACGTCGTTTAACCATATTTTTCTAAGGCTGTCATTAACCTTTTAACTTTAGTTGTGGTTAGCTTTTTAACTTGTAAGTTGTAATTTAAAGCTGTGGTTAATTTTCTCATTATAAAATTAGCTCTTACATGCTTTGGTTGTCGGGCGTGTTAATCAGCGGACTAATCGTTCCAATAATTTTTTTTTATTTCTTCTTTATCATTTTTCTTTCTTCCTTTTCAGCAATAGTCAAGATATTGAAAATGTGTCTAATTCACTCATTGTTCCCTCCATCACAAAATCAAGACTACTGGTTTTTTCAATCTTGTTTGCAGGTTTAGAACCACTGCAGCCACTATAGATAAATGTGCTGCGCGCGAACTTTCTGAATTTGTCTTGGCGCAAATGTAAGTTATTCCGTCCGATCATGGGGTCGTCTTTTTCTGAGGATTCACAGCAACTAGAAAAAATGTTAAACAAAAAGCATTTTGATTCTCAGAACGACATTCTTCAGGAGCTGCTGTTCCCTACATCACACAACATATTATTATATTGCAAAAATTATTTTTTTGCAGCTGTTTTTTGACGGCAAAGGATTTTAAGGTATCAAATTTACTAACAGAGCAGCAGTTTTTTGTTAACAATTGACAATTGCTGTTCTCGGAGTTTCTTTCGTTAACAGACGATGTAATATACCATTGTTAAGGTGTTTTTGATATTCGATTGTACAATAGCCGAAGATGAGCTTTATTGTATCTTCCTACAAAGGGATGCACGTGCTGATTCTATCTTTCGAATAAATTTTTGAAATTTCTTTTTTAACAAAGCAACATTTGTGTATAAGCAATTTCAGATGTTCTCAAGCACAGCTTAGTTAATGTTTACATTATATAAATAATAGGGAATTCCTTCACATTAATTGAAGGATAACAAATATCAAATTTAGAATAATAGAAATTTTTGTGAGCAAATACTACAACAAGATTATGGCGTTTATGACATGACGTAACTTTGGGAAACATCAAAACACCCGGGTTTTCAAATTTTTTCTCCGCAGGAAAGAAAACTAAAGGCAAGCACAGATTTGCAATTACTTGCACCGTAAACAAAATTTAGCTTTGGTTACTAGTCTGTACTATTTGCTTTTGACTTGACTTTTTCAAAGATCTTGTTCGTTATAAAATGAAGAAAGAAAGTTCAAATACAATATTAGTTGACTGTGTATGTACAGTGGAGTTTATTCATTCATTACGACCAACTTCTAGGTATAGAACAGCGTAACCATAGATAGAGAGTGATTGATCATTCCTGCTTTTTTTGAGTATGTTAGATTCTATTGTCGTGAAGTATATCAAGTGCAGCAATTTCTGTGACTGGATTTTATTACCCCGACAGATTCTGCATTTGTCGGATACAAGTCTATGTCCCCGCAGAAATTTTTTTGTGGGAGTGAGAACTGACCACAACAATGCGTCTAACTAAGTCATTTTGTCTCAGGGGTTGTCCGGTATCCTCTTCCCGCACTATCTTTGGACTTTCAGTGTTGTTTTTCAAAAACAACTTCTCAACCTGTTTTTTGACCGCATCTGTTAACAATTGATATTCAAATACCTCGCTGAAAACAGATTACATAAAGTTGAGTGGTTTATTTGCAAAACTTTAACTTGTATATAGGTTGCCGAGGAGTGCGATGATTTGTATTATTACGGATCTCTGTAATCTAGAGGCGCTCTGAAAATTTTGCAAGATGTTTTCACATTTCTGTGTAACTCAAAATGTAGATTTGGTGAAGACGTTACTAAATTTTTTATCCTCTATTGTTCAACAAGAACAATATTCTTGTCTTTTTTTGAATACGGGTAATACTTCACCAGTCCTCGATCGTGATGAAAGGCATCCTCGATTCCTTGCAAAACAATTTTAGGTATTTTACCAGGGCTGGGAGCGTTTGCTTTGCGGTTCACAGATTTTACTCGTATCAAGAATTTTTTATAAAATTTTGCCAATCTGCCGCCTTTCAGGATTACGACGAATAAGCAACTACAGGGATAAAAACACCCGTTTAAAATTTCCGATTCAATGTTATTTTTGGCAGTTTCTGATACATTGCGTTCGATGAAATAGGAGGGGATCCAAGCGTTGCCGAATCACGTGTCCGAGTTTAATTTTTATTGAAATTTTTTGACCATCTTTCCACCAAGATCTTTTTGTTCAGGCTTGATTTCTAAATTATTCTGATTTGACATCTTCTGTGCCTGTGCTGGAGATTCTTAAATTCGCAGTCGGTAGTACTTACTTTTTTTCAGATTCAGTATGTTTTTGAAGCAACACATTTCACATAATTTTATTTCCTCTTTCAAGCTATTTTGATCCTTGTCAGAGGCGTAAATTTTGTGCTAAGCGAAAAACTGTACGTTTCAATAATGTTTCAGTGAGGTTGTTAACACAATTGTAAAGAAAAATGGGACTAGGAGGCAGACCTGTGATACACCGAGTTAAAATTTTACAGTATGATTCTTTTCACTTAATAATTCCTCTCTATTAGTTAGACGGAGTGTCTCCGTTTTTTTTAAATATCTATTGTTTTCTTTCAAAATTTTCTTCCTGCACATGTCTTTGACAGCTTCAATAAACAGTGATGTCAGCGCTCTATAAGGCTGCCTTAAAAATAGGTAAAACAAATTATAGAAGCTTAGCCTCAAATTTGAAACACTAAAAAGATTATCAGTGTTTTAGAGGGTTTGTATTAATGTTGATCTCTGTTTTCTGAAGCTATTCAATATTTAGAGTTATGTAAAGGTTTTTCATGGGGAAATAAAACACTGAGGCTGCCGAAACAGAATAGATCCAATACTTTTACAGTACAATTCCTTTCACGTAGTAATTCTTTCAATTAGTTGGACGGAGTGTTTGCGGGTCTTTCCCATTATAGCCCTCCCCATGAAATTACGGCCCCCTCATTATGGTATAGTAGTGGTAGTAGTACAAGCTTAGGGCTATTGCCCCTGGGGCGTCAATCCCAGCGTTTATCAGTCTATTTCATTTTATCGTTTTTAAGTTGGGGGGCTATAGGTTATCTGATTACTAAACTGGGGGGGGCTATAATGGGATTGACCCATGTTTGCAATTTTTATCTTAACTAGGGTTGATTTTCAAAATTTTCTTAATACACATGTTTTTGACAGCTTCAATTAACAATTGTTTCGAGAGCGCTCAAAAACTTTCTTGAAAACAAGTTAAATAAAGCTTAGCGGTTTATCCTCGGGTTGTAGCCTTTATATAGATTGTCAAGGAATTTTCTGAAGCTATTCAATTCTTTCAAATTATGCAAAAAATATTTCACAATTTTGGTTCAACAAATGCATCTTTTGAAGACTTTACAAAACCAAACTGTTGGCTTGTATTGCTCAACCGATGCGTTGTCCTTTTCTTTGAATATGGGTTTTTATTCACTAATCTGCAAAAATGATGAAAAGCAACTACTGGAAATTTCAGTTTCAAATTTCGTTTTGCTGTCTCTGATACCTTGCGCCCGATAAAAGATGAGGTATTTCAACTTTTTCTTCATCAATTTTCTGATTATGGTTTCAAGCACAATTTGTTGGTGGTGTCTACACCCTTTTTTTCAGACTGGAATTCTAAATATTTCTGAAATTAAGCAATATTCATTTGCTCTGTTGTAAAGGGAACCGGATCTAGAGTGCACTGATAGAAAAATTCTTAAAATAAATATTCCTTACAACTATTTAGAAGGACCTTCTGCGTTTCATTAGATAATCAGCGTTGATTTTAAAAACTTTCTTCCAACATATGTTTGACCGATTCTGTTAACAATTGAATTGCTCGCTCTCAAATGCTTTCTTGAAAACAAGTTAAAATAGTATATAGATTTTCATGGCATCAGTTGATTTGAAGTATTACTGTTCTTTATTTTCTACGCAATTTTTTAAAGCTATGCAAATTTTCTTTCTTAGTTTTGTATAAATCAGCGAATGCAGGTTTTTGGAAGACGTTACAAAACGAACCTTTCTGGCTTGTATTGCTCAATGGATGCATTGTTCTTGTCTTCTTCGAAATTGAGTATTACTAAAAGGTAATCTTGGTTCTTTGCAGAACAGATTTTAAGTATTTTGTCAATGCTGTTGGGTGTTTCAAAGTAAGGGCCTTTTTGCTTTTCGGCCCTCAGACTTTATTCATATCAATTTTTTTGAAAAATTATTGGGTCATTGATTCGTTTTTCACAGTTCTATTTGCAAAATTGCAATTAAGATCATTTTGTTCAGGATTTATTTCTAAATTTTTTTTCATTTGAGGGAACCTTTACTTGTCCTGATGATTCTTTGATTGGCAGTGCGTGATAATTACTTTCGCTGAGATTGAATTTGTTTTTGATGTCTTTGTTCAAAACAGTTTTGTTCGTTGTCACAAGCGTAAACTCTCTGCATAGCGGAACACTGTACGTTTGAGGAATGTCTCATTGGGACTGTTAATATAGCTTTAAAGAAAAGTGGACCCTGGAGACACCTGTGATACACTGATTAATACTTTGGATCTTTTCTTCCCCCAACCCCAGCTTAGTGAGCATAAAATTTTTGTGAACCCCAAGCGCACGTGCTAATTTTTTTACATAGTAACGTGCTATATAACAACATATAATTTGTCGCTTGGGTTCAAAAAAATCACTGGGGGGGGCTGAAACAGAATAGATCCAACACTTTTACAGTACACTTCCTTTCACGTAGTATTTTTTTTCACTTAGTTGGACGGAGTATTTGCGGGTCATTCCCATTATAGCTCCCCATGAAATTATAGCCCACTCATTATGGTACAGTAGTGGTAGTAGTACAAACTTCGGGCTATTGCCCCTGGGGCGTCAATCCCATAGTTTATCAGTCTATTTCATTTTATCGTTTTTAAGTTGGGGGGCTATAGGTTATCTGATTACTAAACTGGGGGGGGGGGGCTATAATGGGATTGATCCATGTTTGCAATTTTTATCTTAACTAGGGTTGATTTTCAAATTTTTCTTAATACACATGTTTTTGACAGCTTCAGTTAACAATTGTTTCGAGAGCGCTCAAGTGCTTTCTTGAAAAGAATTTAAATTAAGCTTAGCGGTTTATCTTCGGAGTTGTAGCATTCATATAGATTGTCAAGAAATTTTCTGCAGCTATTCAATTCTTTAAAGCTATGCAGGAAATGTTTCACAATTTTGTTTCAATGAATGCATGTTTTTGGAAGACGTTACAAAACTAACCTTTAGGCTTGTATTGCTCAATCGATTCGTAGTTCTTGTCTTCTTCGAAATTGTGTATTACTGAAAAGCATCCTTGATTTTTTGCAGAACTGTTTTTTAAGTATTTTGTCAATGCTGGTGAGTGTTTCAAAGTACTTTTGCTTTTCGGACTTCAGATTTTATTCGTATCAAAAAATTTTATAAAATTTTTTCCATCTTATTTTTTTTTGGTTTTCAAATTTTATTTTTTTGTTGCCGCCTTTGAGGATTACGACGAATAAGCAACTACAGGGATCAAAACACCCGTTTAATTCCGATTCAATGTCATTTTTGGCAGCTTCTGATACATTGCGTTTGATAAAATAGGAGGGGATACAAGCGTTGCCGAATTACGAGTCCGCGTTTAATTTATAGTGAAATTTTTTGACCGTCTTTCCACCAAGATCTTTTTGTTCAGACTTGATTTCTAAATTATTCTGATTTGACATGTTCTGTACTTGTGCTGATGATTCTTGAATTCGCAGTCGGTAGTACTTACTTTTGTTCAGATTCAGTATGTTTTTGAAGCAACACATTTCACATAATTTTATTTCCTCTTTCAAGCTATTTTGATCCTTGTCAGAGGCGTAAATTTTTTGCTAAGCGAAAAACTGTACGTTTCAATAATGTTTCAGTGAGTTTGTTAACACAATTGTAAAGAAAAATGGGAATAGGAGGCAGACCTGTGATACACCGAGTTAAAATTTTACAGTATGATTCTTTTCACTTAATAATTCCTCTCTATTAGTTAGACGGAGTGTCTCCGTTTTTTTTAAATATCTATTGTTTTCTTTCAAAATTTTCTTCCTGCACATGTCTTTGACAGCTTCAATAAACAGTGATGTCAGCGCTCTATAAGGCTGCCTTAAAAATAGGTAAAACAAATCATAGAAGCTTAGCCTCAAATTTGTAACACTAAAAAGATTATCAGTGTTTTAGAGGGTTTGTATTAATGTTGATCTCTGTTTTCTGAAGCTATTCAATATTTAGAGTTATGTAAAGGTTTTTCATGGGGTCATAAAACACTGGGGGTTGCCGAAGCAGAATAGATCCAATACTTTTACAGTACAATTCCTTTCACGTAGTAATTTCTTTCAATTAGTTGGACGGAGTGTTTCCGGGTCTTTCCCATTATCCCCCCATGAAATTATAGCCTCCTCATTATGGTATATTAGTGGTAGTAGTAGTACAAGCTTAGGGCTATTGCCCCTGGAGCGTCAATCCCAGTGTTTATCAGTCTATTTCAATTTATCTTTTTCAAATGTGGGGGGAACTAGAGGTTATCTGATCACTAAACTGGGGGGCTACAATGCGATTGACCCGTGTTTGCAATTTTTATCTTAACTAGGTTTGATTTTGAAATTTTTCTTAATACACATGTTTTTGACAGATTCAGTTAACAATTGTTGTGAGAGCGTTCAAGTGCTTTCTTGAAAACAAGTTAAACTAAGCTTAGCAGTTTATCGTTGGAGTTGTAGCATTTATATAGATTGTCAAGGAATTTTCTGCATCTATTCAATTATTTGAAGCTATGCAAAAAATGTTTCACATTTTTTTTTCAATGAATGCACGTTTTTGGAAGACGATAGAAATCTAACCTATTGGCTTGTATTGCTTAATCGATGCGTTGTTCTTGTGTTCTTCGAAATTGAGTATTACTGAAAGGTATCCTTGATTTTTTGCAGAATTGTTTTTTAATTATTTTGTAAATGCTGGTGATTGTTTCAAAGTAAGGGCACTTTTGCTTTTTGGACTTCCGATTTTATTCGTATCAAGAGTTTTTATAAAATTTTGCCATCTTATTTTTTTTGGTTATCAAATTTTATTTTTTTGTTGCCGCTTTTCAGGGTTACGACGAATAAGCAACTACAGGGATCAAAACACCCGTTTTATTTTTCCAATACAATGTCATACAATGTCATTTTTGGCAATTTCTGATACATTGCGTTTGATAAAATGGGAGGGGATCAAAGCGTTGCCGAATCGCGTGTCCGCGTTTAATTTATAGTGAAATTTTTTGACCATCTTTCCACCAAGATCTTTTTGTTCAGACTTGATTTCTAAATTATTCTGATTTGACATGTTCTGTACCTGTGCTGATGATTCTTGAATTCGCAGTCGGTAGTACTTACTTTTGTTCAGATTCAATTTGTTTTTCAGGCAACACATTTCACATAATATGATTTCCTCGTTCAAACCATTTTTATCCTTGTCAGAAGCGTAAATTTTGTGCTAAGCGAAAAACTGTACGTTTCAATAATGTATCAGTGAGTTTGTTAACACAATTGTAAAGAAAAATGGGAATAGGAGACAGACCTGTGATACACCGAGTTACATTTTTACAGTATGATTCTTTTCACTTAATAATTCCTCTCTATTAGTTAGACGGAGTGTCTCCGTTTTTATAAATATCTATTGTTGTTTTTCAAAAGTTTTTTTTCTGCACATGTCTTTGACAGCTTCAGTAAGGCAGTGATGTCAGCGCTCTATAAGGCTGCCTTAAAAATAAGTAAAATAAATTATAGAAGCTTAGCTTCAAATTTGAAACATTTAAAAAGATTATCAGGGTTTTAGAGGGTTTGTATTAATGTTGATCTCTGTTTTCTGAAGTTATTCAATTTTTAGAGTTATGTAAAGGTTTTTCATGGGGTCATAAAACACTGGAGGTTGCCGAAACAGAAAAGATCCTATTTTTTTTACAGTACAATTCGTATCACGTAGTAATTTCTTTCAATTAGTTGGACGGAGCGTTTGCGGGTGTTTCACATTATAGCCCTCCCCATGAAATTATGGCCCCCTCACTATGGTTGATTTACAAAACTTTCTTAGTACACATGTTTTTGACAGCTTCAATTAACAATTGTTATGAGAGCGCTCAAAAGCTTTTTTGAAAACAAGTTGAATAAAGCTTAGTGGTTTATCCTCGGGGTTGTAGCCTTTATATAGATTGTCAAGGAATTTTCTGAAGCTATTCAATTCTTTAAAATTAAGCAAAAAATATTTTACAATTTTGGTTCAACAAATGCATCTTTTGAAGACTTTACAAAACCAACCTATTGGCTTGTATTGCTCAACCGATGCGTTTTCCTAGTCTTTGAATACAGGTCTTTCTTCACTAATCTGCAAAAATGATGAAAAGCAATTACTGGAAATAAGTATCCCGGTTACGATTTCAGTTTCAAATTTCGTTTTGCTGTCTCTGATACCTTGCGCCCGATAAAGGATGAGGTATTTCAACTTTTTCTTCATCAATTTTTTGATTATGGTTTCAAGCACAATTTGTTGGCCGTGTCTACACTTTTTTTTCAGACTGGAATTCTAAATATTTCTGAAATTAAGCAATATTTATTTGTTCTGTTGTAAAGAGAACCGGATCTAGTGTGCACTGATAGAAAAATTCTCAAAATAAGGATTCCTTTCAATTAATTAGAAGGATTTTCTGCGTTTCTTTAGATAATCAGCGTTGATTTTAAAAACTTTCTACTTTCTACCCACATATGTTCGACCGATTCTGTTAACAATTGAATTGCTCGCTCTGAAATGCTTTCTTAAAAACAAGTTAAAATAGTATATAGATTTTCATGGCATCAGAAGATTTGAAGTACTAATGGTCTATTTTTTCTGAAGCTACGCAATTTTTTAAAGCTATGCAAATCTTCTTTCTTAGTTTGGTATAATTCAACGAATGCATGTTTTGGAAGATGTTACAAAACTAACCTATTGGCATGTATTGCTCAATGGATGCTTTTCTCGTCTTCTTCAAAATTGAGTATTATTGAAAGGTAATCTTGGTTCTTTGCAGAACGGTTTCTAAGTATTTTGTCAATGCTGTTGGGTGTTTCAAAGTCAGGGCCTTTTTGCTTTTCGTCCCTCAGACTTTATTCATATCAATTTTTTTGAAAAATTATTGGGTCATTGATTCGTTTTTCACAGTTCTATTTGCAAAATTGCAATTAAGATCATTTTGTTCAGAATTTATTTCTAATTTTTTTTATTTGAGGGAATTTTTACTTGTCCTGATGATTCTTGGATTGGCAGTGCGTGATAATTACTTTCGCTGAGATTGAGTTTGTTTTTGATGTCTTTGTTCAAAACAGTTTTGTTCGTTGTCACAAGCGTAAACTCTGCATAGCGGAACACTGTACGTTTGAGGAATGTGTCATTGGGATTGTTAATATAACTTTAAAGAAAAGTGGACCCTGGAGACACCTGTGATACACTGACTAATAGTTTGGATCTATTCTTCCCCCTCCCCCAGCTTAGTGAGCATAAAATTTTTAAGAACCCCAAGCGCACGTGCTATTTTTTTTACATAGTAACGTGCAATATAACAACATATAATTTGTAGCTTGGGTTCAAAAAAAATCACTGGGGGCTGGAACAGAATAGATCCAATACTTTTACAGTACAATTCCTTTCACGTAGTAATTTCTTTCAATTAGTTGGACGGAGTGTTTCCGGTTCTTTCCCATTATCCCCCATGAAATTAAAGCCTCCTCATTATGGTACAGTAGTGGTAGTAGTACAAACTTCGGGCTATTGCCCCTGGGCGTCAATCCCATAGTTTATCAGTCTAATTCAGTTTATCGTTTTTAAGTTGGGGGGCTATAGGTTATCTGATCACTAAACTGGGGGGTGGGGCTAAAATGGGATTGATCCATGTTTGCAATTTTTATCTTAACTAGGGTTGATTTTCAAATTTTTCTTAATACACATGTTTTTGACAGCTTCAGTTAACAATTGTTTTGAGAGCGCTCAAGTGCTTTCTTGAAAAGAAGTTAAATTAAGCTTAGCGGTTTATCTTCGGAGTTGTAGCATTCATATAGATTGTCAAGAAATTTTCTGCAGCTATTCAATTCTTTAAAGCTATGCAGGAAATGTTTCACAATTTTGTTTCAATGAATGCATGTTTTTGGAAGACGTTAAAAAACTAACCTTTAGGCTTGTATTGCTCAATCGATTCGTAGTTCTTGTCTTCTTCGAAATTGTGTATTACTGAAAAGCATCCTTGATTTTTTGCAGAACTGTTTTTTAAGTATTTTGTCAATGCTGGTGAGTGTTTCAAAGTACTTTTGCTTTTCGGACTTCAGATTTTATTCGTATCAAAAAATTTTATAAAATTTTTTCCATCTTATTTTTTTTTGGTTTTCAAATTTTATTTTTTTGTTGCCGCCTTTCAGGATTACGACGAATAAGCAACTACAGGGATCAAAACACCCGTTTAATTCCGATTCAATGCCATTTTTGGCAGCTTCTGATACATTGCGTTTGATAAAATAGGAGGGGATACAAGCGTTGCCGAATTACGTGTCCGCGTTTAATTTATAGTGAAATTTTTTGACCATCTTTCCATCAAGATCTTTTTGTTCAGACTTGATTTCTAAATTATTCTGATTTGACATGTTCTGTACCTGTGCTGATGATTCTTGAATTCGCAGTCGGTAGTACTTACTTTTGTTCAGATTCAATTTGTTTTTCAGGCAACACATTTCACATAATATGATTTCCTCGTTCAAACCATTTTTATCCTTGTCAGAAGCGTAAATTTTGTGCTAAGCGAAAAACTGTACGTTTCAATAATGTATCAGTGAGTTTGTTAACACAATTGTAAAGAAAAATGGGAATAGGAGACAGACCTGTGATACACCGAGTTACATTTTTACAGTATGATTCTTTTCACTTAATAATTCCTCTCTATTAGTTAGACGGAGTGTCTCCGTTTTTTTAAATATCTATTGTTGTTTTTCAAAAGTTTTCTTCATGCACATATCTTTGACAGCTTCAGTAAAGCAGTGATGTCAGCGCTCTACAAGGCTGCCTTAAAAATAGGTTAAATAAATTATAGAAGCTTAGCCTCAAATTTGTAACATTTAAAAAGATTATCAGGGTTTTAGAGGGTTCGTTTAAATGTTGTTTTCTGAAGCTATTTTTAGAGTTATGTAAAGGTTTTTCATGGGGTCATAAAACACTGGGGGTTGCCGAAGCAGAATAGATCCAATACTTTTACAGTACAATTCCTTTCACGTAGTAATTTCTTTCAATTAGTTGGACGGAGTCTTTCCGGGTCTTTCCCATTATCCCCTCATGAAATTATAGCCTCCTCATTATGGTATAGTAGTGGTAGTAGTACAAGCTTCGGGCTATTGCCCCTGGGGCGTGAATCCCAGTGTTTATCAGTCTATTTCAGTTTATCTTTTTCAAATGGGGGGGCTAGAGGTTATCTGATCACCAAACAGGGGGGGGGGGGGGGGGCTGTAATGGGATTGACCCGTGTTTGCAATTTTTTTTACTTAACTAGGGTTGATTTACAAAATTTTCTTATTTTACATGTTTTTGACAGCTTCAATTAACAATTGTTGCGAGAGCGCTTAATAGCTTTCTTGAAAACAAGTTAAATGAAGCTTAGTGGTTTATCCTCGGGGTTGTAGCCTTTATATAGATTGTCAAGGAATTTTCTGAAGCTAGTCAATTCGTTAAAACTATGCAAAGAATATTTCACAATTTTGGTTCAACAAATGCATTTTTTGAAGACTTCATAAAACCAACCTATTGGCTTGTATTGCTCAACCGATGCGTTGTCCTTTTCTTTGAATATGGGTTTTTATTCACTGAACTGCAACAGTGATGAAAGGTATATTTGCAGTGCTCTTTGCAGCACAATTTCAAAGTATTTTTCCAATGCTGGTAGACGTTTGAGAATGAATGAACAGGATTTATTTTGCTCACTCTCATATTAGTTTTGTTATGTATTTCAAGTTATTTTATATCAATTGTTATTTGTCAGTTCACCTAAATTTGTTAGATAGTTCTGATTGGGACGTTAGTGTGACGTGGTTGCCCCATAATTTTTTCAAAACCCATTTTGCAATTTTTCCTGCCATTGATAATTTCCGTAAGTCATCTAAATTTCTCATTATTTTCAATAATGCAAAACAGTTTCCAAAAGATGGATGTTTCGAGCTTGCACTGGACTTTTCGTCTATATTTTATTGGTTCTGTTGTGCTTCGGCGCCTCTAGTTATTTGATGCCTCCTATTTATATATGAAGAAAAATATCACTGGGGATCAAAAAACGTATATGCCCATTACGCGCGGGGGGGGGGGGGGCATGTAGCGGGCGAACATTACGCCGTTCCCTTCTTGTTTGCCCGCTACATGCGTAACTCGTTGGTTTCCTTTAGCACTCTCTCAAAGTAATTAAGCCAATCTTTCTAATAAATCGGGATCTGCTGGGACCCTATGATTTCATATATCATTCTGAAGCTTTAACGTTCTTTGTGAATTCGAATAGTTTCCCTTTAAATCCATTTTCTGCAAATCTTCCCGTTTCTGGTTATGTGCTTATTATGAGACAACACAAAGCATTAGTCCAAAAACCGTTAATTTTTATAGTAGTAGTAGAAATTCATGCTTCACGCCAGTTTTGTCGTAGATTTTTCACCCGTCGTTTACTGCTGAGCGAACCTTCTGATTCAAGTTTCAGCATTGAGAGTTGCACTCTCAATGCTCTAAGGACCAGTATTTTTTGTAGTTTTTGAAGTGTTGTTGTTGTTATTTAAAAAATTCCAGTAAGATTGTAAATGTTATTGTTAATTTTATTTGATTGCCGGTTTATTTATTTCTGTTGCAAATAAATTCAATAGTTTTTTAGTTTGATTCCGGAAATTTTCGTCTGCTTTTTTGTATTAGTCTTTTCAGTTTCCCATATACTTAATTTTTGTTTCCTTGTTTTTAATATTGTCAGTATCAATTTCGGGATTTTCAAGAGCTGCAGTAATTATTATGTTTTCAGTCTAACTTTGTTATTCATGTCCCATGAAATAATCATCTAAGCGATCCATTTTTATGCGCTCGATCAATCTTCTTTATATCAGTTTTGTTCGACTTCCAGACTTAGGATTAATAAGCAACTACTGGAGATGAATAGCCCGTTTGCGATTTAAATTTCAAGTTTCGATATGATCTATCTGATACACTGCTTGATAAAGTAAGAAGGGTTCCAAGTTTTGCTACAGCACTTGTCTGAGCTGGGTTTCGAGCACCATTTGTGGGCCATTTTTACACAAAGATCTTCTTGTTCAGGCTTAATTTCTAAATTTTTCTGTTCTGACGTGACTTTCACCTCTTATGATTCTAGGCTTGGCAGTACGTAAAATTTACTTTCGCTCCGATTCAGACTGTTTTTCAGGCAACAGTTTTCAATTCTTATGATGTCTTTGTTCAAACCAGGTAAGTTAGTTGTCATAAGCTTAAACCGTCTGCAAAGCGGAATACAATACATTTCAAGAATGTATCTGTGGGTTTGTTAATATAATTTTAAAGAAAAGTGAACCTAAGAGATACCCCTGTGGTACACTGATCAATACAGTTACAGTTTGAAAATTCTTTTCAATAAATTGGAAGGAGTGTTTGCCTTTTGTTAGATAACTAGCTGTGTTTCTCAAAGAATTTCTGCCTACACCTGCTCCTTTTTGACCACTCCTGGTGACGGTTGATGCGGGAGCTCTCAAATGTTTTCTTGGATCTTTTTCGTTTGTGCCCGCAAAACGCTATGCGCTCCTATTTGCAGAGCACGTGCTATTGCATAGTAAATCGCTATGTAAAAATATTGTACGTGCGTCTGAGGGTTGCAAATAATAGGCACTCACTAAGCTAAGGGTGCAGAAAGGCAAAAGATCCGCTTTATTTAAACCAGGATAAAAAAGTGGCTGTTTATCCTGGGAGTTGTAACATTTATAGGGATTAAAATGGAGTGATGAGATCTCGGTTTCCTGAAGTCATGCTGGAAGCCATGCAAGAAATTTTTCACACTTGTATAATTCAAAAAGCACCTGTTTTTCCAGATGTTACAAAGCAAACTTTGGCCTTTATTGTTCAGCCGATGCGCTGTCCTTGTTTTCGAATATATGTTATTACTATGATAAATTTAAAGAAAACTATAAGACTGCCAAAAAACTTTCCC
This sequence comes from Convolutriloba macropyga, assembly GCF_964194025.1. Taxonomy (NCBI): domain Eukaryota; kingdom Metazoa; phylum Xenacoelomorpha; order Acoela; family Convolutidae; genus Convolutriloba; species Convolutriloba macropyga. Next base: position 40,267 of record NW_027450512.1, on the reverse strand, counting down.
AAACAACATTTGTGATGCAAAATTTTTTGAATTGACAAGCAAACCACCCATTTGCATATTGTTGCCTTTTTACGTCATTAATTGATAAATTGAATACCTGCACTGGCTCTGACGTACCCTTACTGTCATGCTGTTCTCAGGTATGGCTCCTAAGCAGACAGCACAAGAAAAAAATTGAGAAGCTACAAAAATGAGCCATTTCATGGATACTACATGGGAGAACATGCAACTAGAAAGAAACATTGATAGCTTTAAAATTGTTGTCCCTAAGCCTATATATCGAAATGTACGGTTTACTGCTTTTATCATTATTACTTTATACTAAATTTGACGTGAAATTAAACACCGAATATCAAGACTTCGACAAGACAAAACAAATCGTAAGAAGAGAATTAAAATAGCAAAAAATCGTTTTAAGACGACTGAGAGAAACTTTGTGCACAGAACCAAACTGCTTAAATCTTTTCAATCGTTCCTTTCAATTTAGCTCAACTATCAAGCATAAAATTTGTGAGTGACATCTACTGGAATTCCCTCCAAACAAAATATGACTTCAACAAATGCATGTGGAGAATCTTATAGAAATGAGGGCTGTGCAACCCACTAACGAAAGTCGAGTAGAACTTGGACACGGAAAGAAGCGTGTCTCGAAGGACCCCTGGGATGACCCTGAAGCCTGAACTACTACTACATCTAAGGAGTTTTTAAATAACTAACCGAGCCGAGAGAAAACACGTCTAAAACGTATACAAATTTGTCTCGAAATCGCGAATACTTCGATTTATCGTCCTGAGCCAAATGCCTCACTCCGAAGCTTTTTGATTTGCAGATGATTTTCTGTTGCTCTACTCTTCTCAGTTGTTCTCTAAGTCCTCCATCTTGGAAAAAGCTTGAAAACTATAGAGTACTGTTGTCTGGGAAACAAGATGAACGCAAACATGAAAGTTTTTTATTATCGAAGGAAGAAATACACTGCGCATTGCAACCAAGTAACAGAAAAACTGAAATTACCGAAAAAAGCAAGATATTGGGCATTTTTTAAATCAAAAACTGTGAACTACTGGTAACTGAACAACGCGGCTCCAAAGCCCTTAAAGCTTTCTTCCAAGTAAAACGTCACGTCTATTCAAAGAAGCCGATTTAGAAATTACACTGTTATGACGGTTGCGTAGTACCTATCATCACATACTGCTCGCAAGCGTGCCTATCGAACCTGAACAAATATGGAGAAATTAAAAGCACCCAGGTAATGGCAACTCGATAATTTCTATCTTCCTATACAGTCGAGCATGCTGAAGATGACTTACAGCTGTTTGCTACCGCTTTTGTTGGATATCGAAATGCACGATCTCTTACTTCTGCTAGCGACTAATAGAAATGAATTTGTTTTAACGGTAAATCTTGACAGAGTCAACGATAATGGGCGCGATAGCCGAGAAGACGTGTAGCCGAGAAAACAAACTAAGCAAAAAAAGAAGAACAGGGAAGAAGGAATTGACAATTAACAATTAAATTGATATAAAATAGATTTTTAATCAATTGATTTAAATTGATTTAAAAACAGAAGAAAATCTCGATCGAACTAAATATTCGCAGCAGTCTGCGAGCATAAGAAAACTATTGGAATATAGCATGAAAGCCTATTACCAATTTTGACTGCACTAATAAATGCACATTGAGAATGTTCTGCAAATGTTGCCACTGCAAAAACAACTTGAACAAATTTTGATCTTGCAATATGGGTCTCATAATCTAAGGGATTTCCCTATAGCCTTTACTACTGCTACTTTTGTAATATAAGTCTTGAGTTTCCTTTGTTTTCATAATAGCTATTATTATTGCATTGATCCAATAACTTTTCTCTGATTGTGTTATATTTATGGAACATTTTTTTAAGCATTAATAGCGATGTTCGTTCATTTTTGCTATTTGAAGTGTCTGCTTCACATGTATATATGTAATAACTGGTAAAGACGGAAATTTAAATAAGTGAGGGCTTGCATTATGGGTCTCGAAGCCTTGAGGGATACCCTAAAGCGTTTATTTCAAAACCACTATAGTTTTTGCTTTTGCCTTATTGTTGAGTTCATGTTGTTGTTGTACCGCTGTATCTTTGAGTCTCAGTAACGAGGGTGCTATAGGTCACAATCACTCTAAGGTGGTTTGTCTGTAAAGGAAAAGAACCAAAGTAGTTCGTTGAGATCTTTAATGGGGTTCATTATCTTATGTGGGTTTCGTTCTGGATTTGTTTTTACTCTCACTAATCCGGGGACCTCAAAAATAGACCCTCATTTCTAAGTAAACCCTCATATCTTCCAAGCATATATTGCTGTCATAAATGGTGACACAAGTTTTGCTAATTTTAGTCGAAGATGGCTTCGTTGTTACGTGTTGATCCACCTACAGAGCTTGTTTTCAATGGCCCGTTCACCGAAGTTTCTGAGAAAAAGATCCATTTGGCTAACGTTTCCGACAGTGATGTTTGCTTCAAAGTTAAAACAACAGCTCCTAGGAGGTACTGTGTGCGTCCCAACAACGGAATTATTGAAACAGGGAAGGAACAAGACGTGCTAGGTAAACCTTACAGCTTTTTTTCTTGAAATCGATATGCTAGCTCTTTGTCAGACTTTGTCAAAATAGCTCTTCGTCAAAAAAGACCTTAGAAATTTTAGTTTATATTTAATTGGACTCAAATTGATGTTGCATCTTTAGTTCTTCTGCAGCCGTTTGAATATGACCCTCAAGACCGGAACAAGCATAAGTTCATGGTACAGTGTATGCAGCTCACTCCAGAAGAAAAGGCTAACTACGGAAGCAACACAGAACCTCTTGTAAGTTTGTTGAAAATTAAGGTTTCAAATAAAGAGCAGACGGGCTCGGAGTTGGTTTCTTTCTCAACTGATAAATTGAGGCGACTTTGAGTTGTTTTTAATAGCCAGCCGCCCTCATCTTCTCAGCCGGCTATTATTGCGCTCGTATTTTTTTACAATTCAAAGAATTTGAATTGTATTGGGGCGCTGTCTTTTTTTTAAGGTCTGTTCACACATTTTCATGATTTTTGAAGTCAAATTGGAGTAGTGATTTTGGTCACGCCGAAACAGGAAGTGGAGCGAAAAAGCGAGTGGTTTTGCGGCGTGAAATTTTTTCGCTCTAAATTTAAAGTAGAGTGAGAAAACAGGGTTTGAACAAAAATTCGCTTTCTCGCTAGTGGTTTTTTGTTCACATGCGGCAATTTCACTTTGATTTTTAGTTTTTTCCATTTTTTTGATCGGATTTTTTTTCTAAATGGTTTCCCAATCCATTCATAGTCCGTTCTTGGTCTAGTTTTCTGTTTAGTCAATGAAAATTCTTTGAATTGTACGTCAGGACTTGTCCTGCTATGTTTTTTTACTTCGTCAAACTTTTTTTCGCTTTACCATTTTGCCGCTTTTTCGACATTTTGCGTGAAATCTTTTTGACTTCTCTAGGCTAGTTTCTCTCATTCTGCTAAAAGTGAATTTGAACATCAGTTGCTAAGCAAAGCAATTCAAAATGAAAAGAGTCGGTATAAAAAACTGAAGTCAGAAATAGAAACGGGATAAACCCATAAAGCCCAATTTTAGATGCCCGCTATTTGAACGTAGTTCCTGTAAGTCTTAGTTACCACCTCTAATGCTTATTGGTGTTGATAGTAGCCCCTGTAGCCTCTCTCTAAGAAACAGAAGTATGTTCAACTACGAAATGCCATCAAAATAAATCGGACTTAAAAAATATTTTTGTACAAAAATCATTTTTTTTTCAATATATTCTATTCGTTCAATCCCAATCATGCTTATTGTAATCAACGGCGGCTATTTTCCGGCAATCTGCCGGGTATGTTTATTACATTAGTTTGTTAGGGTAATGAGCATATATAAATGCTATCATGATCATGTCTGGCTCCAGGACTTAATAATGTGTTAAATAACCCCTGTTCAATTGGCATCGTTTTCTGTTGAAGAGTTTTCTGTTAGAGGCTAATTCCGGACATTATGAAAGAATTATGGCTCAGAGAGGTGCTATGGTTTTGCTTTTTTACGACTCTTTTTTTATCGATAATTTTTTGGAGCGTATTTAAAACAGGATAAAAAAATCAATGCCGCACGTAAAAACTAAGCGTTTAGGTCAAATGTTTAAACGAATTGAAGAGCAGAGAGAATGATTTTTGTTCAGATCGTGTTTTTGAGAGAGCGAAAAAAGTAGGTGTGAAAACATGTTTGCTAAGTGAGCGATTTATTTTGATGATTATTATAGGCTTAGGCACCCCATTTACAAACTCAAAATTGCTTTCAAAATCAAAGATTAAATAAATAGTATTCATTGTTTTCCGATAATTAATGTCATGGGGTATTAGTTTAATTTCAAAAAGGCAATTTATTGCATTCAAAAGGAACAGCAAAACTCAATCAGCTTCGCCTAAATGCAGTCCTGACATAACGAACCTTCAAATTGTGTGCACATTGGCATCTAGTCACCTTATCATTTCGGAAAACTAATGCGCCAAAATACACGTGAATTTTATTTTCTGCGCATGGTGAACCCAACGGTTGCCGAAAAGATGAATTCTTAGAGGAGACGTTTCATATGTAGCCAATGAAGCTGTTTGATATAATTTGCTCTTGATGAACCAGGTGATAGTCTAAAAATGAGACATGCTGAGTTCATTATTTGCTGTAATTTCTGTATACTATACACATGTAGTCCATTGTACAGTGAGTTGCAGTAATCTATTCGCGAGAGGATCTTTACCCGAACTAACTTGATCAACGACTTTCTGTCGACTGTATCTCTGATGGATTAAATTTTTCGCAGGGAATATTAACATCTCCGACACACAGAACTAACTTGTATTGTTTATGAAAGTCTGAAAGTTGAAGCCCAGCAAAGTAACATTATTAGATGAGTTGGCGTTTGCTGGAATTCCAATATTGCAAGTTAAACTATTCTTTCTACTAAGAAACATGAACTCAATTTTATTTGAATGAAAAGCCCCCTGATTTATCGAAGCATGGTAAACAAAATAAATGACAGTGGCATCGGCGTAAAAATGATAATTTACATCACGACGTTTTGGCCTTTTTAACGGACTGAGAAAAACATCCCGTCTTCAGCAAAGGAGTAAGAAGTTTTCGGAGGTCGAGGAAATAAGAATCTGGAAATGGCTTAACAAGATTTCTCGGAATGATGTCCAGTGGAGAGGTACTGTCTGACGACGCTGAAATCAAATCTCTAATCTGATTTATCGACAATTCTGTGACCGATTTCATTGAGTTAATTTCGGTTTTCTGAGTTTCAGGACCTATCGCAGTGGGAATTGATGCAATAATAGTTTCCACTTTAGATATAAAGAATTCGTTAAGTCATTTCGCAAGCTGTTTTTTGTTTTAATATTTCTTGAGCTGTTCTACATCTTGACCAAGAAGCATTTTTAAGGTGGCAAACTTCTTACGGCTGCAATTTTCCACCATTGCAACCTCAATGTATTGTCTATGCTTCTTTAAGAATTTTTCAAAATGCATATGAGTAACTTTCATTTTAAAATTTTACTACAATTGTTTTCGACATTCTATATTTACGCTCTGCTTTTCTCTTCCGCTTCCAACTCAAAAGCTTGTCGCAAAAAATGGGCATTGATGTTCAGTAAATGTTTTTGTTTTGAGTGGTAGAACGGAATCCAGAATATTTCCTTCGAACTTGATACATTTCCCATGCTTCATCAATACTTGAGGCAAAATTAAACTTTAAGCATGGCTTCAATAACTTAGAAATGAATTCCAAATTTACACTGCATTTTTTTTACATTAAGTGAAGTATTAAAATCACCGAGAAGAATAATCTTGTCGAATTCTAGTGTTTTTCTTCAAAAAGAATAGTGAAGTGATTAATGAAAGATTTAATATTTAATACAGGTGGTTGATAAACAGCCTTTACTAAATAATTGGTAGCCCCAATAGTTAAAGAGGCATAACAGTATCCAAAAAATGATAGGAAAATTTTTCAAAATTTTCCGAATGGAGATAACATTTGTAAAAGAGGCAGGCAAATTGCGCCTCCTCTTTTATTAACCCTAGGTGCACTATAGAAAAGAAATTCTGGGGAACAACACTGCTGGAGAATAAATTAGTCAACTGAGTTGTTCGTAATCAACGATTCTATAAATATTTCAAAACTAATTTCTTTTACTTTCAAGAGGTCATTTACATCTTTCGTTTTGTTCCTGACAGAGCGTACGTTATTTAAACAAATTTTTATTTTTTATAGATCTTTGTTTTGTCTTTTGTTTTAATTGAGGACTGGTTTGTAGTCAATGTTGATCCACTTTTGTTAGCCAATTTCGGGCGGCTTCATTGAGATAAAATCTTTACACCGTAACGTTTTCAGGCCAATAATCGTAAATCAACTTTCTCATCAAACTTAAGTACTTAATGGAAAGCTTTCAGTTGAGCTTCTGACTTCAAAATTTGGTAAATATGAAGTAGTTCAACGTTATTTTCTGCGTAGTTCAACGTTATTTTCTGCCCAGTACTCCTTTTCCGATGCTGTTATGCTCTGACTCAAGCGACCTACATAAATGACGACGCGTCGGGGGTTTTTCGACACCATTGATGACCGCTGGATTGGTGTTCGTTCCTGTTTTCACCTCCTTAGTTGATCTTACTTTTCTCTGACGGTTTCAAAAATTCAATTTATTCTGCCCTGCTCTTTGTTTACTGTTGCAATGTTATAACTGGATGAGCTGCCGTTTCGTTTCATGGCGTGTCCACTTTTAGAAAAGGGAATTCCGGCTTCTTTATCAACGCTATCTCATTGCTTAGTATTTTCACCTCGCGGATCAGAGAATAATCACAATCGAGCTTTTTTCAACGGCTGTAACTCTATACTGCGCAGGTAGTTCTGCGGTAAAGATAGGAACACAACCAGCACATGACCAGTAGATCATCCAGTAGATCTTTCCTTTGATATTTGCGATACTTGAAATTTCCAATCAACCGAAGTCAACATTTTTTCTTACGTTTCACTTACAGTGCAGTCACTTGTATAATGCAAGGTTCGTTACAAATTTGCAGAATGCTTTGCGCCGTGTTGGGGCACCATTGTAATTTGGGATAAAGGGGGACTAAGGGAAGGGGGGCTAGGGACCTGAACTAATTATTCAAACAAATGTGGAGAACACTCACTCCAAATGTTTACAAAGAAATATTCAGTAGGGCCAAAAATGTAGGGAAGCAATCAAGGAGATACAGAGAAATCTCTCCCCGAATGATTGATACCAAGTATGCAATTGTAGATGATTCTCGTCTTATTTCCGCCGCCGGAATCTGCTGAAATCACCGGTAACTGGGGCTACCCAGTTAAAGTGCGGCCGCTGATACCACACAATTTGCTAGTCTTTTTGGTAGTTTTTTATTCATCTGAGTGTTTTAATGCAATTTTGAGCATTTTTTGTGATTTCGCCGTTTGAGGCTTTTTTAACGGTTTTTGTACTCTTTTCATATTTTCCGTAACTGGTATAACTTAATTGGTTAAAATGAGCTTCTCTATTTGTTCTCCTGGCCCATCGACATCGGCAATATCAGTTAGAGTTTGTTTTAACAAACTTAAAGAGCTGATTATAAAGAATTATTCTGTTTTTGTTAGCCTTATCCTTCTGTTTTTTCCAACTCTCAGAATATTTTTTTTCATTTTTACTTAATAACAGAGTTGTTGACATTGTTAGGGTTTTTAAGTCGAAACAATTAAAGCTTTGATACCACATATTTTTGTTAAAAATTAATTATATCTGACGTTTTTGTAAATTTTCGTTCATGCCCAAGTTTTATGTGTTTTACAATGCGTTTGGGTGTTGCGTAGGTGCCCAATAAATTTTTAGGTTTTGTTCTTTAACTATTTCTTTCTGCTCGATTTTTCTCCTTTTGAGATGTATCGTTAGTTATATTTATCCTTTCGTTTGATAGTCAATTGTTGAGCTCAGTTATTTTACGCCAGACAATTGTCATACAATGCTTCTGTAAATACAACTTTTCCAAGAAAGCTTTCATAATTTGTCCCCCGGTAATTTGTTTACACCGGTTCTTGTTTCAAATTGAGTATTATAATAAAGTTAAAATTTCTACCAGTTAGCAGCTGGATAGTGTAAGTTATTTTTACTTCGAGTCAGTTCCGGAGTCTTTTGGCTATATTTTTAGACTGATGTCATAATTTTAGATTGTTTTAGAGCGTTTCAAAGGTTTTTATTAATTAATGGGATTTTTGTGCTAAATGGAAGGTTTTCACTTCTCCACCTAAGGTTTTCACTTTTACTTTTAACTGAATGTGAGCCTGATGCTTGGAAAACGTTTATTGCAAATTTAATGCAGGTTCTTTGGAACCATGTTTTTTTGAATTTTGACAAAAATTGTCAAGATTTTCATTTTCTTACAATTTTTTGCTTCACCTCAAAATTAGATGTTTTTGCGCTTATTTTGGGTTTTCTGAGCAATTAAGTTTTCTCGATTACTCGAAATGTTGTTTTCGTTTTGTATTTGTTCTTGTACAAATTGAAAAAGTAATTGAATTTTTCTTTTGTTTTTCGTTTAATTTACTTTTTCATTAAATTCATGTTCCAATTAATATATATTTTTGTTTACGTGCGTCTTTTTGAAGCTGTTTTAAGGTTTTTAACTAGGGTTTAGGTCAAATGTTTGAACGAATTGAAGAGCAGAGAGGATGATTTTCGTTCAGATCGTGTTTTTGAGAGAGCGAAAAAAGTAGGTGTGAAAATATGTTTGCTAAGTGAGCGATTTATTTTGATTATTATGATAGGTTTAAGCACCCCATTTACAATCTCAAAATTGCTTTCAAAATCAAAGATTAAATAAATAGTATTCATTTTTTTCCGATATTAAAGTCATGGGGTATTAGTTTAATTTCAAAAAGGCAATTTATTCCATTCAAAAGGAACAGCAAAACTCAATCAGCTTCGCCTAAATGCAGTCCTGACATAACGAACCTTCAAATTGTGTGCACATTGGCATCTAGTCACCTTATCATTTCGGAAAACTAATGCGCCAAGATACACGGGAATTTGATTTTCCACGCATGGTGAACCCAACGGTGGCCAAAAAGGGAGATGTTTCATATGTTGCCAATGAAACTGTTTGATATAATTTGCTTTTGATGAACCAGGTGATAGTTTAAAAATGAGATATACTGAGTTCATTATGCGCTGTAATTTCTGTATACTATACACAGGTAGTCCATAGTACAGTGAGTTGCAGTAATCTATTCGCGAGAGGATCATTACCCGAACTAACTTGATCAACGACTTTCTGTCGACTGTATCTCTGATGGATTAAATTTTTCGCAGGGAATATTAACAGGGCTTAACGATGGCCATTTTAACGGACTGAGAAAAACATCCCGTCTTCAGCAAAGGAGAAAGAAGTTTCCGGAGGTCGAAGAAATAATAATCTGGAAATGGCTTAATAAGATATGTCGGAATGATGTCCAGTGGAGAGGTACCGTCTGACGACGCTAAAATCAAATCTCTAATCTGATTTATCGACAATTCTGTGAGCGATTTCATTGAGTTAACTTCGGCTTTCAGAGTTTCAGGAACTATCGCAGTAGGAATCGATGCAATTATAGTTTCCACTTCAGATATAAAGAATTCTTTGAAGTCATTTTGCAAGCTGTTTTTTGTTTTAATATTTCTTGAGCTGTTCTACATCTTGACCAGGAAGCATTTTTAAGGTGGCAAACTTCTTACGGCTGCAATTTTCCACCATTGCAACCTCAATGTATTGTCTATGCTTCTTTAAGAATTTTTCAAAATGCATATGAGTAACTTTCATTTTAAAATTTTACTACAATTGTTTTCGACATTCTATATTTACGCTCTGCTTTTCTCTTCCGCTTCCAACTCAAAAGCTTGTCGCAAAAAATGGGCATTGGTGTTCAGTAAATGTTTTTGTTTTGAGTGGTAGAACGGAATCCAGAATATTTTCCTCGAACTTGATACATTTCCCATGCTTCATCATTACTTGAGGCAAAATTAAACTTTAAGCATGGCTTCAATAACTTAGAAATGAATTCCAAATTTACACTGCATTTTTTTTTACATTAAGTGAAGTATTAAAATCACCGAGAAGAATAATCTTGTCGAATTCTAGTGTTTTTCTTCACAAAGAATAGTGAAGTGATTAATGAAAGATTTAATATTTAATACAGGTGGTTGATAAACAGCCTTTACTAAATAATTGGTAGCCCCAATAGTTAAAGAGGCATAACAGTATCCAAAAAATGAGAGGAAAATTTTTCAAAGTTTTCCGAATGGAGATAACATTTGTAAAAGAGGCAGGCAAATTGTGCCTCCTCTTTTATTAACCCTAGGTGCACTATAGAAAAGAAATTGTGGGGAACAACACTGCTGGAGAATATATTAGTCAACTGAGTTGTTCGTAATCAACGATTCTATAAATATTTCAAAACTAATTTCTTTTACTTTCAAGAGGTCATTTACATCTTTCGTTTTGTTCCTGACAGAGCGTACGTTATTTAAACAAATTTTTATTTTTTATAGATCTTTGTTTTGTCTTTTGTTTTAATTGAGGACTGGTTTGTAGTCAATGTTGATCCACTTTTGTTAGCCAATTTCGGGCGGCTTCATTGAGATAAAATCTTTACACCGTAAAGTTTTCAGGCCAAAAATCGTAAATCAACTTTCTCATCAAACTTAAGTACTTAATGGAAAGCTTTCAGTTGAGCTTCTGACTTCAAAATTTGGTAAATATGAAGTAGTTCAACGTTATTTTCTGCGTAGTTCAACGTTATTTTCTGCCCAGTACTCCTTTTCCGATGCTGTTATGCTCTGACTCAAGCGACCTACATAAATGACGACGCTTCGGGGGTTTTTCGACACCATTGATGACCGCTGGATTGGTGTTCGTTCCTGTTTTCACCTCCTTAGTTGATCTTACTTTTCTCTGACGGTTTCAAAAATTCAATTTATTCTGCCCTGCTCTTTGTTTACTGTTGCAATGTTATAACTGGATGAGCTGCCGTTTCGTTTCATGGCGTGTCCACTTTTAGAAAAGGGAATTCCGGCTTCTTTATCAACGCTATCTCATTGCTTAGCATTTTCACATCGCGGATCAGAGAATAATCACAATCGAGCTTTTTTCAACGGCTGTAACTCTGTACTGCGCAGGTAGTTCTGCAGTAAAGATAGGAACACAACCAGCACATGACCAGTAGATCATCCAGTAGATCTTTCCTTTGATATTTGCGATACTTGAAATTTCCAATCAACCGAAGTCAACATTTTTTCTTACGTTTCACTTACAGTGCAGTCACTTGTATAATGCAAGGTTCGTTACAAATTTGCAGAATGCTTTGCGCCGTGTTGGGGACCATTGTAATTTGGGATAAAAGGGGGACTAAGGGAAGGGGGGCTAGGGACCTGAACTAATTATTCAAACAAATTTGGAGAACACTCACTCCAAATGTTTACAAAGAAATATTCAGTAGGGCCAAAAATGTAGGGAAGCAATCAAGGAGATACGGAGAAATCTCTCGCCGAATGATTGATACCAAATATGCAATTGTAGATGATTCTCGTATAATTTCCTCCGCCGGAATCTGAAATCACAGGTAACTGGGGCTACCCAGTTAAAGTCCGGCCGCTGATACCACACTAAATAACTACAATCAATAAGCTGAAACGGAATTAATTAGCCTCCCGGGTGCACTCGTAGACTATTTAATAAGTTCATCACAACAATTAGGCTAAAATTAAGGCTTGATCACTAAGTGAGCAAAATTTTTTGACGATATTAGATTTTACTTCATTTCTTTGAGTAAAGTAGTTTTCCGAAACCATCTTATCAATTTGCTAGTATTTTTAGTAGTCTTTTTATTCATCTGTGAGTGTTTTTATGCAATGTTGAGCTATTTTTGTGATTTCGCCGTTTTATACGCTTTTTTAACGGTTTTTGTACTCTTTTCATATTTTCAGTAACTGGTATAACCTAATTGGTTAAAATGAGCTTCTCTATTTGTTCTCCTGGCCCCTCGACATCGGTAATATCAGTTAGAGTTTGTTTTAACAAACTTAAAGCGCTGATTATAAAGAATTATTCTGTTTTTGTTAGCCTTATCCTTCTGTTTTTTTCCGACTTTCAGAATATTTTTTTCATTTTTAGTTAATAACAGAGTTGTTGACATGGTTAGGGTTTTTAAGTCTAAACAATTAAAGGTTTGATACCACATATTTTTGTTAAAAATTAATTATTTCTGACCTTTTTGTAAATTTTTGTTCATGCTCAAGTTTTATGTGTTTTACAGTGCGTTTGTGTTTTGCGTAGGTGCTCAATAAATCAGTCAGAAACTGGTTCTTAAAGTGTGTTGGTAGCAGTTTACTGAAACTTTACAGTTTCCAGCAAAGTTTAATGAAAAAGACAACAAATTTTTAGGTTTTGTTCTTTAATTATTTCTTTTTGCTCTATTTTTCTCCTTTTTGGAGATGTATCGTTGGTTGTATTTATCCTATCGTTTGATAGTCAATTGTTGAGCTAAGTTATTTTACGCCAGACATTCTGTCATACAATGCTTCTGTAAATACAACTTTTCCAGGAAAACCTTCATAATTTTCCCCCTGATAATTTGTTTACACCGGTTCTTGTTTCAAATTGAATATTATAATAAAGTTAAAATTTCTACCAGTTGGAAAGTGTAAGTTATTTTTACTTCGAGTCGGTTCCGGAGTCTTTCGGCTATGTTTTTTAGATTAATGTCAAAATTTTCAGATTGTTTCAGAGCGTTTCAAAGGTTTTTATTAATTAATGGGATTTTTCAGCTAGTTGGAAGGTTTTCACTTCTCCACCTAAGGTTTTCACTTTTTTATCACTTTTACTTTTAACTGAATGTGAGCTTGATGCTTGGACAGCGTTTATTGCAAATTTAATGCAGGTTCATTGGTACCAAGTTATTTTTGAATTTTGACAAAAAATTGTCAAGATTTTTAATTTCTTACAATTTTTCGCTTTACGTCAAAATTAGATGTTTTTGCGCTTATTTTGGCTTGTCTGAGCAATTAAGTTTTCTCGATCACTCGAAATGTTGTTTTCCTTTTGTATTTGTTTATTTGTTCTTGTACAATTTGAAAAAGTAATTGAATTTTTCTTTTGTTTTTCGTTTAAATTACTTTTCATTAAATTTATATTTCAATTAATATATAATTTTTCTGTTTACGTGCGTCTTTTTGAAGCTGTTTTATAAGGTTTTTTTAAAATGTTTTCTAACAGATTATTGCAGACAAAAGGAATTTTTTGCAGCACGTTTTGATACCTTCTGGAAGTTTTCGTAAAAAAAGGCAATTTATCGCTAATTTAAAGGTTTTTGAAATATTTTGCCTATTTTTAGTCTATTTTGCGATTTTTTGCCCATTGCGTCGTTTTATTGAATTTTTGGGCAAATGAAATGAAGCCTCATTCCCGAGTCTGTTTACTACCAAGGAAACGGGTTTCTTTTACTACAAAGTTGCCTCTTTCTATAAAGCTTGACAAAAAATTGAGACATTTTACAATTTCTTTGTTTTCTCAATTTTTCCTTTTCGAGAATAGGGATGCTTGTGAGCGCATTAGGGCTTGGTTATTTTTTTTACTGTTATTACTAGTTATCTTTGCATGAAACAAAGTTTTGTATGTGTATTTGTACTGTATGAAAAATTGAAGTCTCCTAGCTTTTTATATTAATTTATTTTGACGAAGTTTTTGTTGTTTGAATTAAGATTGTTTTGTCTGCATTGATGCGTTCTGCAGGGAGATATTAGCTGTATGAAAACTAAGTTTTATTGGGGATACAACTTTGATTGTTTTCAGGAATTTGGCCGGCTGTGTGTTTTTTCAGATCTGTTCAGATTTTTACGATTTTCGGACGCAAATTGATGTGATGATTTTAGTTACGCCGAAACAAGAAGTAGATTGAAAATGCGATTGGTTTTGTGGCCTGAAATTTTTCACTCTAGTTTTAAAGTAGAATGAGAAAACTGTTTGAACAAAAATTCCCAATGCACTTATAAACCATTCTTGGTCTAATTTTTTTTTGTTTAGTCAATGAAACTTCTTTGAATTCTTTGACTTGTCCTGCTATGTTTTGTTTTTTTGAAAAAGCAGCTTAATTTGAATTAAAGTGTGAATGAAGCTTTTAGTCTGCGTTCCTAAAAGCCCCTACCCCTCAAATGTCACCAGAAGCTTATCTTTGACTTTTGTAGATTGTAGGTTGCATCTCACGTTCTTTATTTATTTCAAGGTTTTTGTTACAACCATATGACGTCACGATCACTTCAAATTCGTTAAAAAATTTTTTTCAATGAATTGCGTGCTTGACTCAATGGCGTCATTTTTTGTTTATCCGCTTAAAGTTTTTGGACTAACGTGATTTACCTCACTCTCAAAAATGGTTTTCGACACTGTCAAAATTGCATTTCGGATATTTCCCCGCTAGCGCAACCCCACCCAAGTAAATTAGACACCCCCCATTAATGTATGTTAAAACACTGTATGCGTTTTAACCGTTACGTGTGAATAGGCATTTCGAACACACTATCAAAGCGGATGTTTAAAAATAATTCGTGCATATAGTAATAAATCACTGCCTATACTGTAAACATCAAAAACTTATTCTCATTACATTACCTCTTTGGATTTACGGGTTTTGTAATGGTGTTGACTACTTTTATTTTCTTGAAAGTTTTTGCAAATATGGTTGTTAATGAATTATACCCGGCACGTTATCAAAATAATTTACCTTCTAAGAATGAATACGGGCGTTAGTGTTTTGAGGGTCGGCTATATAGGACTGGAGGGAACTAGCGAAGATCCGACTTTTCTTTACTTCAAATCAAATAGATAAGGTCAAATGAGTGTGTGTGTCACACTAATTGAAGGTTATCTGAGAGCGGCTAATAGAAGAAGCATTGAGTTAAACGGATTCTTAATCAAAATTTAACATCTCAGCAATTAATAAAAAGAAGAAATTTCTCCTTTTCGGTCTTATTTTATTTTTTTGAGAATGCAGATCTGCAAAGCTACCACGGCTATTTTCTGGCAATCTTCCTGCTGTTTAACATCTCTGGTTTTTGTACCTTTGACAGTTTCATATAAGATAACACCTTTCAATTGCTCTCAAGCTTTGTTGGTAGCAATTATATTAGTCTTGTTCTCTTATATGCTATCTCTCTTACTTCGATTCTTTTTTCTGAAGAACAAATTATAACTTTTTTGTCTTGAGAGAAGGAATAAACTGCTAAAGAGTTCTGCCGCTGCGTAGTGCATTTTAAATCCACTACACCCTTGCCCCAAATACGGCTGTGTTGGCGTAAATTCACGGTGTGAAGGGCAGTTTTAAGTTATTTGGCACTCGTTGCCACCCTGTTGTTTTTCCTGTTGGTATTTAATGATTTTTTGTGGCACAAGGTTTTAGTTTGATAGTTTTTTAAGTTTTTTATCTTTCGTTGAAGAATGTAGTTTAATCAGATGGAACTTTGCTTTCCTGAAAAAAGTGGTATAATTTGTTGATGTTTTTGAATGTATTTTTTCAGTGTTTTCTAGAGTATTTGGTTTTAAGACAATTTAGGATTTTTGTTTAAGCAAGCTCAATTTTCAAAATATACATCTGATTGCTAAATTTGTCTTATAGTTATATTTGGGTTTGCTTCTTTTAAATTTTATTTATTTTCATTTTTGAAAATAAAAATAATGATTGAAACAATTTATTGTTGTTTAAGTAGGATTACGTAGTGCTGTGGAAACTTCATTTTATAATTTTTTGATGTTTGATTTTTTCTGCTGTTTAACCAGCTGCACAACTTCTTTAATGCACAAATAAGATATCCCCTCATGAGGTTTCATGTTCAATTTTAAAGTGAAGTTGACGGTAACCGTTGTTTTGGTTTTATTCCTTCGCGACCAAGAAAATGATCAATTATAGTATAAGGAATTAATATTTTTAAGTTGTTTTGAATAGAAACGAGCAGTTACTTAAGCAAATTATCAGCTTTTTCAGAGAAGGTAGCAGATTTCATGCGGTTATAAAATAGTCTAATATGAGAATGAGTTGACTGTCTTAAATATGACTGTTTTTGGTAGCGTATGAAACCAAGGTTTGAAGCAACTGTTTGTTAAGTGCTCTGTACGCTCACGCTATGTAATATTGGTAGATTGAGCTCAGCGAGTTTCGTCGTTCAACTGATGGATAGTCAAATTATGATTGTTCTCATACCTGAGCTCCACTGTTTCAATCAATGTAACCATTCGTATAATTTTAATAGCCGCAAAGCGATAGCTGAGTATATATTATTTCCTTTCTCTTAATTTTTTGTCAAAAAGGTTTTTTGCTACGACTATTTGGCGTCACAATCACTTCAAATCTGCTTTTCGTTCATTCGTTCATTCGATTTTGCGTGCGTTCCGTCATTTTTTTGCTCTAAGTGGAGCGGTTTTTTTGTTCATTCGCGTGATTAATTTTTTGGTCACACGTGATTTACCTCTCTCAAAAATGACTTCCTCACTCTGAAATGGACTTTACTTTAATTCGAAGCGATAAGGTCAAGTGCGTGTGTGTCACTCTAATTGAAGGTTTTTGAGGGCAGCTACTAGAAGCAGCAATATATTAAACAGATTCTTATCCAAAATTTAACATCTCAGCATTTAATAAATAGAAGTTTCTTTTTTGGTATGTTTCTTTTACTATCTTTTTGAGACTGCAGATCTACGAAGCTATTGCGGCTATTTTCTAGAATTCTGCCAATTATATTTTCTGCCAATTATATTTTTAATTTGTTTTTACAGACGACTTTTTGTCTTTTTTTCATCTGATTATTTGACTTTTCGTCCTCAAAAACTGGATGAACGTGTACAGCGCAGGAGCCTTAAAGTCACAGTCGTTCTCTTGGAGCCGTATGTCCTACTAGTTCCTAAGTATGTAATTAAGTGAAACTACTGGGGCCAAATAAATTAATGGTGTGAAAGGTGGTTCTTAGAGTTTGACCCCTGACCCCCTCACCACTCCCGCCCTCCACTCCCGCGCACACAACTGCACTCCTCGCCCTCTCAATTAAGCTTAAGCTAGCTTTGCTTAGCCGTATTAGACTGAAGACGCAGCCGAACACTCGCAAGTCGTTTGAGAACAATTGGCCCGACATTAGTTGATTCTGTTTGCCATTTTTGATTTTTAGTTCGGATGGGGCCTACCAATATTCTGGAACCAAAGTACCGAAAACCCGCTTGTTTCCATTCCAGATTAAGCAATTACCTTGGCAAATAAACATGTGTGATTGTTTCCGTTGGTGCCCCCATTGGTTATGCACTATCAGCTAGAAAACTTGCTATTACAAAGTTAATCATTGTCAAGTTATGGCATCTTCGTCGGGGGTGGCAAATAATATGGTGTCGTTAAGTTGGTGGGTGGGGGTACAAACAGAAAAGATCCCACATGTGAACCAATTATTGTAATCGTGTCTTTTAGTGTTTGATATAGAAGGAGACGTGACGTTTCTCTTATATGACTCGAAAAGTTGGTACGATGACCTGCTTCTTCACTACTCATGCCGCTTTTTTGCTGGTTTTTTCAGCTGCAATTTTTGGTGTACAAATTTTCCGTCGGTCAATTTGACTTTTCGTCCTGGAAAGTGGTGACAGGTTGAGCTCCGGGGGAATAAAATGCGAGCAGCTCTTTTCAAGCTTTACTGGTCTCTTATTGTACAATTCCGCGAAGCTGCCGAGAATACATAAATAATTGGTCTCGAACGAAGTTTGAGGTAGTTATTGTAAATGTGTGCTAAATTTTCTCTTGACGTTTTTTCGACTCGAAAAGGAGTATTGATTTTCTTGAGGTTTATTTACCGGAAGAACTATTCGTTCAGACGGCGTTTGACCTGAAAGCGAAAGTGAGTGAATTGCAGTGCGAACTTTTTTTCTGAGCCAGAGGAGTTTTTGATCATGCGTTCAGTGAATCAAATTGAAAAGTGTTTTTGACAGAATAGCGTATATAGATAGCCGTATTAAGCCGCCTTTTCTTCCTATTGGCAGTTTTTTGTTTTTAATTTGATTTGTTTTGTAGAAATATTTTAAAGTCGACGCTTTTTTAAAATGTAACCCTCGAGCTCGATACCAAAGTGTTTTTGCGAGCCTTATGATAAGTTTCAAGTAAAAAATGGGCAAATATTTCTCAATTTTTTTGCCTTTTTTCATTTGTTTCTGTGGATCTTGAAGCGGGCTTTTTGCAAAAAAATCAGTGCTTATGTTAATTACTCGAATTTTTTTGTGCACCGTCAAGGACTTTAATATCGATTGATCTTTGGGCTTGATTTAATTTTTGCCTCAATTTCAATGAATTTTTTTTGCCTTTATTAATAATGTTTTTTGCTTGTTCCGTAATTGCAATCTTAAAAAGAGATTTTAACATTTTTTGCGAAATATTTAATTGTTCGAATCTTTGAATTGTTTTGACTTTTTGAAAATCTACACACGAGGATGGCTATTGAATTTTAATAAGAGTCAATTGGTAACTAATGAAATGAATTTATTAGCATGTAACTAATAAAATTGCATTTCATTTGAAAAGCCAACTAATGAAATGCAATCTTTGGGCCTCTCAGTTTTTGAGCTTATCAGCTTTTGACCATCGAAGGAATTTGGCACTTTTTTAACATTACCACTTTTTAAATATGGAAATCTGCGGTATAAACTTGAGCGTCTATCATCCATTTGCTTCTTAACTTTCAAAAATCGAGATGTAGTATTTTCATTTCTATGTTTTTACAATGAGTACATATTGTCCACATTCTTGCATGTATCATGCTAGCATTCTCTTAAGACCCATAAATTTATTTGCTCTAATTTTAATCAAATACTTTTAAATTTTATTGATTTTGGCCTGCTTGTTGTTTTTTTTAAAAAAAATTTGGCGTACAATTTATTTCACGTAATATAATGCAGCACTGAGATTTTGCTGGAGTTCGGTTTCGAAATTTCTGCTGATTACTATGTTATTCGAATAATCTTGGCGGCCTTGGTTTGAATGTTTGACGATTTTTTTGACTCTGATAAATTTAAACTCATATCTTTATCATATCTCCAAGAGAGGTTTATCTTATTTTATCTCCAAGAGAGGTTTATCTCCAAGAGTATTGATTGCTGTGTTTATAAATCATTTTTTTTTGTTTTTCTTGAGTCCAAAAATTTTTATGCTTTGAAAATTCTGTTCAGCTTCTAAGAACTTTAATCTGCCTTAGGCTTTCACAATGATTCTGGGGTCGCAGAGTTGATTGTGGAGCTGTACCGTTTTAAGGCTAGTGTCATGCGATATTTCATGACATTTTTTTTAGCCCTGTCAGTTTTTTGAGCTTATCAGTTTATAACCATCCTAAGAATTTTGACCATTTTCCAACGTTACCAAATGTTTTTTTTAATAATGTGAAAAATGGCGGTATCAGTGTGAGTTTTTAAATTTCAAAATTATGACATATGTTTTAAGTTTATGCGGCTTTTGTATTGTTGCGGAATGTTGTCGTAATTGATTTATTTTGTTCCTCTGTTTCTCGCTATAAGAGAGATGCAATTTTTACTTTTTAAAATCAATACTGCTGAGGTTGAGTTTGTTCTAAGACAAAAGGTAATGGTTTTGGCTTTGAGTACGGTTTTTTTTTGAAATTCCGACCCTGAGTCGCTCGTGAAATTGTTCCGGCTGTGTTCTGAGAAATTCTTTTGATTTCACGCTTAGCTTTTTGAATATTTGAGTGATTCGAGTTGCGCGCATTCCAATTTAAGAATGGTGCTGAAATAAAACCAATTGTGTAGTGCGTGTAGCGTCGTGATCTATGTCACCGACTTTTCTCATGTTTACAAGTTAAATGTTCTGGAAATTAGAAATGGTTTTTGTTAACAATGATGGCCTTGTGAAGGTTTTCAAGATTATGACGGTTTTTGTTTTTTACGACGATCACGCTTTATATTGACCTATAAGCTTTAGATGATATGAGAAAGCCGAGGAGTTACGATAATCAGATGTCTTACTGAGATAAATAAGCCACTTTGTTGGATCTGGAATGCGCTAGAATTTGAGGGAGTTCAATTTTTTTCGCTAGTCGGTTAAAATTTTCTGATAATTTTCTTTGCGGTGGGTTTTTCTGTGGTTATAGCTATGAAGTCATAAGCTTAGAAGAGCTATATTGCGGTAATCTTGGTTTTTTTACATTTCAAAGAATATAAATAGAAAAAGGGGAATAAAGATTTAAGCCCGGTTATTAAGTCATAATGCATTAGGTTATCAAAGTTCAAAGTGATTGCTTGCTGGCATTAGTATTAAGCTTAATAGCTTCCAGTTTAATAGCTGAATTAAGTGTAATTTCAAGAATCTAACCGAATATGCAGAATTTTCACACCAATTAAGAACACTTTGACACTTAGAAAAATTCTGTCAACTTCCATCTCGTAATTTTTCCTTATTCTGTTTCAATCAGGCGGGTCAATGGCGGCTATTTTCCGGCAATTTGCCAGCTATGTTGAAACAATTTTTGCTAAGCGAGCGATATTTTTGATCACCTGCAGTCTTTTCAAATCAGTTTTCTAGTTTTAACTCAAACAAAAGCGTTTGTTTCATCTATTTTGACTTGTAATACTGTGTTTATTTGCTCTCGAACGAAGTTTGTAGCAATTGTATTAGTCCTGTCGGTATTTATGCGATTTTTCGCTTGACCGATTTTTCGTCTGACCCATTTGACTTTTCGTTTTTTTCCAATTTTTTGATCTGTTCTGTTTCAGGCCCCAGCTTAGTGAGCATAAATTTTTTATGACCCCCAGGCGCACGTGCTATTTTCTTCTATAGTAACTTGCTATATAGCAACATATAATTTGTAACTGGTGGTCATAAAAAACTGGGGGGGGGGGGGGGGGGGCTGAAAAAGAATAGATCCATTTTTTGGACATTTTTCTTTATTCAGGTCTTTCCTGACGCAGGGGGCAGAAAACCTCCTTAGGGCTTGATAATAAATTACTGGCAAATTTTTTGGCCATGGATTAGTTTTCAACTTTTTGTTATGACAAATTCTAGCAGTTTTTTAAATGCAACTTAAATTTTCAGATTTTTTTTGAAATTTTTTGTCTTTTTTAAGGATTCTCCAACCTAAAGATCCACATAATCTCATCTAGGATTCGATGATAGTTTACTGCATAGTTTTTAGATTTAATGAAATGTTTTTCAAGATTTTAATGTGACGAACTTTTGCAATTTTTAAAAAGTATTTGCAATTTCTCAAGTTTTCAATATTTCGATTTTTTTTCATTTTCTGGCACCAGGGTTCTAGGGACCTACTCCAAATTCTGATAATAAATTGTTGCATAGTTTTTTGACTTAATTGAATGGTTATCAGTTTTTAATGACTCAATTTTAGTAATATTTTGATAAAATTCAATTTTTTTTTTCAAATTTTCGGAAAATTTAGATGTTCAAAGTGTTTGGATATTTATGAGCCAGTGAAACTATTTAAAGCTTGAAATAGGGATACTGGATATTCCGTTGAGAAAAAAAATGTTTTGAAGATTTAACTATCTTGAATTTTGGCCAGGTTTTGTTAAATTTTGCTATTTCCAAAGTTTTTGATTATTTTTGTCCTGTTCTGAGTTTTTCTATCATTACTGGCCAACGAAACTTTTAAGTCTTGCAGATGGGTAACTTGACATAATTCCAGAAACAAAAAATAATTTTGAACAATTGTGTCCACTGCGAAATTCGGTTTTTTCTATTTGATTTATTTCCTAACAAGGCTAGAAAACTAAAAGTTGCAGACTCGCATCAAGCTAAAGCTAGCCTCACTAAACCGTGGCTAGCTATTGATGAAGCGAAACGCTCGGCGGTAATTTTAGAGCAATTCGCTCGACGCTAGTTGGTTATGTTTTGATTTTTTACAATCTGATGCAATTAATATACTTCACCATTTTAACCCCTTGGAACGCTTTTTTGGCAATTTTTACGGTCTTTTTATGGTTCATCTCAGTTTTTTTAGTGTATTTAGTGATCTTTTGATTCGATTAATATTTGATTGGGTTGTTGATAGTTGCGTTTTTTAAAAAAACATCGTTAATCACAATTTTGGCTCGTTTTCGTCTTTTTTTGGCTTGTGTGCATATTTCTTTCGATTTTGAGTTCTAACCTTAAGTTTTTTGTGTGCAAGTTGAGTGGTAGTAAACCTAAAGTTTTTTGTTTGCTAGTTGAGTGGTAGAAATTTAATAAGTATTGTTGCGAAAATAGTGCAGTTTATGTAATTAATAAATCATAGCTTTGTAGTTTTTCATGTTTTTTTTTGCTTTTAGTTGTTAATTTGGATGTCTGCGACAGGCAGGTTTTTGATAGCTCACTGATAGAGTGGAAGAAAATTGATAAAGGGTTGCCGCAGAGTAATTGATAGGAAGCAGCATTTTTATGGAAGTTTTTTAAACCAAAGTTTTGTTTTTGTTTTTGGGTTTTTTTTTGTCTGTACCGTTTTGCGGTTTTTTTTTCCAATTGGCATTCGTTATTTGAATAAGAACTGTTTTTTGCCAATAGTTGTTTTCGAAGTCGCAACTTGTAGCAAAATTTAATCAGATTAATCTTTTTTAAAAGATTTGTTTTTTCTCATATTCTGACTGTTTTTTTGTCTGTTTCAAAAGAACCATAAACGAGTAGAGGCACATTTTATTTGATCAAAGCGAGCGGTTTTGCGACGTAAATTTTTTGTTCTGATTTTGATGTAGATTGAGAAAAAAGTCTTTGAACAAAATTTTGCCTTCTCGCTGGTGGTTTTTTGTTCTCATGCGGCATTTTAACATTGATGTTTAAAAGTGTTTCGATTTTTTTATCTGATAATTATCTAAATGGTTTTCTCAATTTTTTCATAGTCCATTATGGGTCAAATGTTTGTTTAGTCAATGAAAATTCTTGAAATTATTGCGAAACTTGCTGATTTTTTATGCTTCGTCAGGCTCTTTTTTCGTCAGGCTCTCTCTCTCTCTCTCTCTCTCTCTCTTTCTCATAAACTAAATTTTTTGGTCATTTGCGTGATTGGATTTTCATCATACGTGACTTACCTCACTCAATAAAATGAGTTTTCACTTAAGTATAATCTGAATTATTTTAAGGTCAAAGGAAAGGAACTCATATTTGTAACAAACGTCGCTGATGGAAATACTTTTGCGGAATGATTTTTAACAAGCTTTGTTAATTTATCGTTGAATTTTTTTTAAAAAATAGCCTTTTAAGCGATAACTTTTTGTATCTGTTTCTATCTCTTTTATACGGCACGCAAATCTATTGTTATTACAGCTATTCCGGCAATCTACCGGCTATGTTTTTAATGCTCTCAATTGAATTTAGTTGCAATCATATAAGTCCTACTGTCTTACTGCAATTTTGCTTCCTTGTAATTTTTTGTCCTAGCACCAATTTTTCGTGACTTTTGTCCTGAGAAATGGGAGAAACTGGTGACGCTCAAGGGCATGAATTTGCTTAGCAGTTCTCTTAGAGACCTTCAAGTCTTAATATGCGAGATTAACCAAAATTGTTGGAGACAAATTAAGTTGCTAAAACCTGTTCCCTTCCCCAACCCACCCCCCTCCCACTTCATATTTGGAGCTGAAAATCAACTGAACGCCTGACTTTCGAGAATAATTCGTCCGATGTTAGTCGGTAATCTTTCATATGTTCTGTTGTAGTTCAAAGACGTGGAAAAGTCAAACCCTGAGCGCATCTTAGACACCAAATTGAAATGCACTTTTCAAGTGGAGGCAAAGAATGGTCAAGGCACTGATCGAAGTGCTGTTGGTGCAACTGGAAGCCTCTCAGAAATGCAAAGGCTGGAGACAGAGGTCTCACAACTTAGACAGGAGTTATCAAAGAGCAAGGTATTGGTCAATTGATGTAATCTTTTTCAGTGAATGAATGGATGAAATTGGCCAAGTAGCTAGATAAATTAATTTTTTTGCGTTAATGGGACCACGAACGAACGTTATTGCATAAGTGATGAAACAAACAAGAGAAAACTTCCGGAATCAATGGAGAACTGCGTTGAGGCTTGAGGATGTTCAGTCAGAATTTTGAAGTAACTCTAGAGTCACGTAACCGTTTTGGTGTCACGTAATCATTGTTCCAAAGCATTTTAACTCATTGTGCCAAAGCTGTTGTCTGCGAGCCATTTTCGTAAGTCCGCTGCTCACATTTAATTAGGTTTGTCGGAATCCACGAGTCATTTTAGGAAGACAACGCGCGGTTGAGCCAGTCAAACGCAACCCTGCAGCTCGAGTTAAGCCAGAAAGCAGACCTATCAACCCACGCAAAGGCGCCCGGGGGCTCCAAATCCTCAGTTGCTACCATAATCCTAATTTTACTTGCATTGACTTGTGGGGCCGCACTGGGCATCTGGTGCGCCCCAATGGTGAGCGGGGAGCTCTGAAGGTGGGACAACAATATGATATGAGACACACAGTTATAGATGAACACAACAACTAATTGTTACAAAGTTCCTATTAGTTATCGAATTAAACAATGTTTCCTTTATTTGAACTAATTTTCAATGAATGCTCACGGTTTTCTCAAATATCAATGAATAAAAATGGATTATAAAACTTTGACAGCCTTATCCTATTTCAAATTAGGCCCAGAAAGCCCAAACTTGTGCAGGTCTTACTATGATGTACAAAGCTGTAGACGAATAAGATACAAATTGCTGTCGAAGGTAGCTAAAAATCGTATCCCAACTAAGAATGTGTAACCTTGGATAAAGTTAATAGATTATGGCTAGTCAATTGTAGTGATGGTTTGCTCCAAGACAACTTCAACCATCCATTTCCGCCATGTTAATTTATTTGAAGCCATTGTATGATTCCAATACGTTGAGTAGTTTGTTTTGTAATCGATGCTCCTGTTAATTTTAAGAGGGTTATATTTTAAATCTTTTTTGATCAGTTTTTCTAAACGTTGTGCTTTGGTGAATCGTAAACAGCGTATGTAATCTTAAGAAGCTTTGTTTAAGTCCATCTCTTACCCCTTAATTCTCTAAATTCTGATCATGTCATCAAATTTCGCTGTGTATTAATTACACAGCGAAATTTGACTGTGTATTAATTACTGTGTATTAATTGTTTGATGGACTTGGACCGTTTCGACCGTTTAGGTATCAATGTGTACAATGATGATGAACATCGTAGTAGTTGAGCTACCTGAAGCAATAATTCTTGTAAATGCCGTTAATGTACAATACTGATGTGAAATGAGGGCTGATATATCGTTATTTTCTTAATGTTCTGCAGTTTCTGTTGAATTTGGTTTCCCTGCCTGCCTGCCAGACAATGGCGCCTAATTTTTACTAAGGCAGAAAGCCCAGCGTCCTAGTTAACTTGTGCCCTAACGATATTTATTAATTTATTGTTTATAATTATGATAATCGAATGGTTTTTGGAACGGAAATGTCCTTACAATCTTTATTGCCGGCCAAATTGATGTTTTTGACTCGCTTTTCTACTCAGCAAGACAAAGTGCATAGTGAAACAGCTGGATCAGTCAGGATGTAGCTTGTTTTTCACCGTTTAAAATGAAGGTTTTAAAATGAAATTTTCTGAGATCTCTCAATTTTGTCACCGCTCCAAAAAATCTCATTGTTTTCCATTGTTTAATTAGTTGCTCTCAAACGAAAATTGCAGTATGGAAATTGGTACTGGTGCTTGTTGCGTTATTCGACAAATGTTAAGGGAGTTTGACCTCAACTTCACCCCCGCGCCTAATTTTTTGATTGCTCTGATTGAGAGCTTGGTCATTAGCGTATATCCCAAAAATATACATTTTATTTTGCAGTTAGTTGCTTTTTCTCTGTCGTCTTTAAAAAGGTTTTCAGCAAATAAGAGGTCCTTTTTTTGATGCTACATTTTTTTCTCATTAATTTTTAGGTTTTTTTTAAAAAATTTTTAAGGCAAATGTGAGTTTTTCCCACGCAGCAGTTTAGTCTTTAAAGCTTCGATTTGGATGAAAACGTTCTCAAATCGACGAGATTGAAAAGTTGTTCCAACCTAACCATTTGACGGGTTAAATAGATGTGAATAATTACCTGCAGGTATAATAATAGCTTTACATAGGGCGATGTTGAGACCTTCTGTGGAAAAGCAAGAAAACGTGTTTTTTTTTCGTTTCCCTACGAATTGGGCTATCAGGGCCGAACCTCTAGAGTAAAAAAGAGTTCCAAAAACTGAAATTGAAGGAAAAATAAGTCCAATGAAATTCTTCAAGTTTCTATTGAGTCCCTTGACAAATATTGTTCCAAATAAAAAAAAAACGCCAGCAATTCGCAATCAAACATTATGCAGGTCCTGGAATTGAGAAAACTCGGAAAAACGTGTTTAATTTTATACAAATAATTATTAAAATCAGCATAAGTGCTCAGCAACACCTACAAATGATTTGGTAAAACTTTTATAGTTCCGTTGATCAACCTTTCCCATTTTCGAAGACTTAGGGGCGATGGTCGCTTCTTTCAAACAGTGTAAATATTTGTATGCATATCTAATTGAGATGGGTTTTTTTGGGGAGTAGAAATTAAAAAAGCTTCCTTGATTCGATTTTTCATTTTTTGAAGCTATTTCGATTCTTTTTTAAAAATAATTTTATCCTCAATTTTGCACAAACTTAGGCAACGTGATGCTGAACTGCTAAAATTTCTCTTTGATGATATGAAAGAAAACAAGGAGGCTCGGTAATGTGCGTTCGCACGAAGTTCCGGCCCGGCTCATCTACATTTTTCACATAACAAACTACCAAATAAAAAAAATATGACTACCAGAAAAGACAGCGACAAAAATCAATTGATTACAAATATTAGTTAAGACCAAAACTCGTCCATTTTTTGAAAACCTTTAATAACCAAATCAAAATGACATGAGAAAAAATTTATTCTGAAAAGATTAACCTCTACTTCATTAGAAAAAAAATATGGGAATTTACCTCAATTCGACTTCGTAACAAGAAGTAATGCCAAATAAGAAACATTATGAATAAAATGAATTTATTAAGAGGTTTTTTTATACCTCCAAAGAGAGTGATTGAGAACTTTCATTATCCAGGATATGTCAAAACTGAATAAAAGAAAGACAAATACAAGCAAAAAGAAAAATTACACGAAAAAAGTTGCAGGAAAATGATGTCCCAACTAATTAAACATTAAGCTATTCACTAAAAAAACATCCAAAATTGTTGGGTGCGTTTTTTCCAAATGAACAGAGGACTGCCTATTGTAGTGTTACTGTGAAAAGAAAACAAAAACCTACCAAAATGGGCGAGGATTCGAAAATCAGAAAAATTTTTTGAAAACAGATTGTAACAAGAACAAAGACTATTTGAGGATAACAAAACGTTGTTCAGAGCAAATGATAGTTCAATATATAGGGTTTGTGTTTTGTCCAGACAGATGGTAAGCAACAAGTTAACAGATTTAAGATAAGCAAATCTCAGAAATCCACTGTCTTTTTTTTAAAAAAAAAACAATTATTTGCAAATTTTATAGCCATTATAAGCTTTTGACTTAGAGAGTAGACAGTTTGTCTTGCAACTTCTTCAAAAACTAATTGCTCCTGTTATTAGCCAGGATAAAAACAATGGGAATGTTCCTCAATTCGACTTCGTAACAAGTCGACAAGAAATGAGCAAATGGGCAAAACTTAATAAAACAGTGCTTTTTTTTGAAAAGATTTAATGTCAAATAAGAAACATTATGCATTAAATGAATTTATTGAGAGGTTCTTTTATACCTCCATAGAGAGTGATTGAGAGTTTTCATTATCCAGGATATGTCAAAACTGAATAAAGAAAGACAAATACAAGCAAAAAGAAAAAAATTACACGAAAAAAATTGCAGGAAAATGATGTCCCAACTAATTAAACATTAGGCTATTCACTAAAAAAACACCGAAAATTTTTGGGTGCGTTTTTTTCTAAATGAACAGAGGACTGCCTATTGTAGTAATACTGTGAAAAGAAAACAAAAACCTACCAAAATGGGCGAAGATTCGAAAATCATGAATATTTTTTGAAAACAGATTGTACCAAGAACAAAGACTATTTGAGGAAAACAAAACGTTTTTCAGAGCAAATTATAGTTCAATATATAGGGTTTGTGTTTTGTCCAGACAGATGGTAAGCAACAAGTTAACAGATTTAAGATCAGCTAATCTCAGAAATCCACTGGCTTTTTTTTTAAAAAAAAAACAATTAATTGCAAATTTTATAGCCATTATAAGCTTTTGACTTAGAGAGTAGACAGTTTATCTTGCAACCTCTTCGGAAACTAATTGCTCCTGTTATTAGCCAGGATAAAAACAATGGGAATGTTCCTCAATTCGACTTCGTAACAAGTCGACAAGAATTGAGCAAATGGGCAAAACTTAATAAAATACTGCTTTTTTTGAAAAGATTTAATGTCAAATAAGAAACATTATGCATTAAATGAATTTATTGAGAGGTTCTTTTATACCTCCATAGAGAGTGATTGAGAGTTTTGATTATCCAGGATATGTCTAAACTGAATAAAGAAAGACAAATATAAGCAAAAAGAAAAAAAAATTACACGAAAAAAATTGCAGGAAAATGATGTCCCAACTAATTAAACATTAGGCTATTCACTAAAAAAACACCGAAAATTTTTGGGTGCGTTTTTTTCTAAATGAACAGAGGACTGCCAATTGTATGATGCTGTGAAAAGAAAACAAAAATCTACCAAAATTAGCGAAGATTCGAAAATCATGAATATTTTTTGAAAACAGATTGCACCAAGAACAAAGACTATTTGAGGAAAACAAAACGTTTTTCAGAGCAACTGATAGTTCAATATATAAGGTTTGTGTTTTGTCCAGACAGATGGTAAGCAACAAGTTAACAGATTTAAGATCAGCTAATCTCAGAAATCCACTGTCCTTTTTTTTTTTAAAAAAAAAACAATTATTTGCAAATTTTATAGCCATTATAAGCTTTTGACTTAGAGAGTAGACAGTTTATCTTGCAACTTCTTCGAAAAATAATTGCTCCTGTTATTAGCTAGGAAAAGTCATAATACTTGAAAATAACATTGAAAGAAAATACAGCGACAAAAATCAATTGATTACAAATATTAGTTAAGACCAAAACTCGTCCATTTTTTAAAAACCTTTAATAACCAAATATAAATGACATGAGATAAAATTTATACTGAAAAGATTAACCTCTACTTCATTAGAAAAAAAAATATTGGAATTTTCCTCAATTCGACTTCGTAACAAGTCGACAAGAAATGAGCAAATGGGCAAAACTTAATAAAACACTGCTTTTTTTGAAAAGAATTAATGTCAAATAAGAAACATTATGCATTAATTGAATGTTCTGAGAGGTTCTTTTACACCTCCATAGAGAGTGATTGAGAGTTTTCATTATCCAGGATATGTCAAAACTGAATAAAGAAAGACAAATACAAGCAAAAAGAAAAAAATTTACACGAAAAAAATATCAGGGAAATGATGTCCCAACTAATTAAACATTAGGCTATTCACCAAAAAAACATGGAAAATTTTTGGGTGCGTTTTTTTTCCAAATGAACAGCGGATTGCCTATTGTAGTGATACTGTGAAAAGAAAACAAAAACCTACCAAAATGGGCAAAGATTCGAAAATCATAAATATTTTTTGAAAACACATTGTACCAAGAACAAAGACTATTTGAGGAAAACAAAACGTTGTTCAGAGCAGTGATAGTTCAATATATAGGGTTTGTGTTTTGTCCAGACAGATGGTAAGCAACAATTTAACAGATTTAAGATCAGCTAATCTCAGAAATCCACTGTCTTTTTTTAAAAAAAAACAATGTTTGCAAATTTTATAGCCATTATAAGCTTTTGACTTAGAGAGTAGACATTTTATCTTGCAAATTCTTCGAAAAATAATTGCTCCTGTTATTAGATAGGAAAAGTCATAAGACTATAAAATAACATTAAAAGAAAAGACAGCGACAAAAATCAATTGATTACAAATATTAGTTAAGACCAAAACTCGTCCATTTTTTGAAAACCTTTAATAACCAAATATAAATGACATGAGATAAAATTTATACTGAAAAGATTAACCACTACTTCATTAGAAAAAAAATATGGGAATTTTACTCAATTCAACTTCGTAACAAGTCGACAAGAAATGAGCAAATGGGCAAAACTTAATATAACACTGCTTTTTTTTGAAAAGAATTAATGTCAAATGAGAAACATTATGCATTAAATGAATTTATTGTGAGGTTCTTTTATACCTCCATAGAGAGTGATTGAGAGTTTTCATTATCCAGGATATGTCAAAACTGAATAAAGAAGGACAAATACAAGCAAAAAGAAAAAAAAATTACACGAAAAAAATTGCAGGAAAATGATGTCCCAACTAATTAATCGTTCGGCTATTCACTAAAAAAACATCGAAAATTTTCGTGTGTGTTTTTTTCTAAATGAACAGAGGACTGCCTATTGTAGTGATACTGGGAAAAGAAAACAAAAACCTACCAAAATGTGCGAAGATTCGAAAACCATGAATATTTTCTGAAAACAGTGTTCAAGCACAAGCTTGATTTCCTTAATTTGTTTTGATTGATTGATGACTTCTGATTTGTTTTGGTTTGTAAAATTTGCGGGTTTTATGTTTTACCCACGTGTGCAACCTAGCAATTCATTGTAATCTGGAAATCTCTTGTTATTAAAAAGTAAACATTGGTGACCCTTTTTAAGGACAAACACATTAAAAAGCAACCAAACTTCTGAAATTGAAACACTGAAAAAAAGTAACAAAAATCAGGGAGTACTTTAAAAAATTTTTTCAATACTATTTCCATTGTTCCTATAACTCAAAATGTTTGCTGTATTTTAGAACCCTTTAGAAAGGAGCCGTCACTTAGCGACAATAACGAAGAACCAGAAAAAAAACAAGATAGAGAGTTGACAAAAAAAGAAGAAAGAAAGGCATATAGATAAGTACAAAAATGTGTAACAAGAAATGACGTCTACAGAAGATTGTCTCTCAGCAACCAAATATTTCTAATTTCATTTTCAAATTCTAACGAAGAACAATGTTAACAAAAGAAAATCAAAGGGTCTTCATCCGAAGGAACATTTATATAATTATATAAATATAAAATACCTACTAATATCATATTTATATACTAATATCATATTTATATACCTGTTATCTAATATAAGAAAACTTTGTCCACGCTCCTGTTTAAAAAAAAACAAAAACACTTTTTCGATTTGCAACAAAAAATTCCATATTCCTCGATGAGATTAGCGTTCAATAACGTTTTTTAGTTCTCAGGAAGCGTGTACATCGTTTTCAGCTCTGGAGTAGATAGTGTTCATACACATACACACACATTAAAAAAAATAGAAGAACACCCACAATTTGTTTTTATTGTAGTTAATTATAATCAAGTTTCCGATTTTTTGATTCAAAAAGAATGTAAAGCAAGAAAGAACACAGCAATTACAGTCAAACGCTTTCTACTTCAGAGGGCACGTTAAAAAAAAACTTCGGATTTAGGTTGTTCGTTGCAGAAAAGATTTAAACGTCAAGGAATAACGTTTAGCATCAAAGGCGATAACAAACACATTTTGATATTATTCGTCAGTAAAAAAAATTGACGTTCTCTGACAATCTGCAAAGTTCAACAGACCCAACAAAGTTTAGGTTAAAAGAAAAATCAGACCACAACACACATCACTTCATTAAAAACAAAACAGGTCTGATTGCTTTTTCTTTCAAATTTCAGAACAAAGGAGTTTTGTATCGAAAAAGTAAAACACTTAAATCTGTAGCTTACGTATAAAAGCAGTCATATCGTCCTCCCACAGAGCAGTAACACCCTCAAAACATTAACAGGACAACAAGAAAAAAGCGTCTAGAGCGGCTGTTTTAATGCAGCAAACAAACTGAATACTCTTACGCGTGTCCTTTGAAGTTGCTTTTGATAATACTTGTTTCATTCAGCTGTTACAAAAACTTAATAAAAACTAAAACTGACAAACTGATAGATCAAACAAGAACAAAGTTCAAAACTCTTGCAAAAAAGCACCTGTATCAATATGCCTGGCGGCAATAATAAGAAAAAGGCTATACAACAACAGCTGCAGAGGAGAGAAGCAGAATGGGCAGTCAATGTCGACTACCTTGAGGCAATGATTCAAGAGGAGAATTTAGAGGGCATCAATTTGTCCTATGAGTCTCTTTCTCAACAAAAGCTGCAACTAGACAAACTCTGTGACGACCTTTTTAAATTCAACCTCACACAAAATGAATTGAAAGAAAAAATGGAGAGATCAGCAGAACGAAGTCTAGTTATCTTGAAATGGAAAAAATATGGCAAAGACCATTCAAGGGAAATTACTACAGACTCCGATAGCCATTTGCCAGAGCAGCAAAGAAGAGCACAACCACATCAAACTAACACCCAAAATGACGAACCCTCAACAACTCTTAAACCCTTCTACAATAGACAAAAAACGTACAATTTGAGAGGCAGATCAAAAGCAGAGAACAGAACAGATAAAGTACCTACACTTTCAGATTCAGAAAAACAAAAACAACAAAGCAGCAGAAATCCCCAACATGGACAGAAATATGACGATGACAGAAAACAAAGTAACCAATTGATAATGAGCGCTACCCATTCAGATACAACGTCATTGGAAGGAGGGGACTCCGACAACAAAGAAAGTAACAACCAGTGTAACCCGAATTCTTACATTGAGTTTCCTCTGAGAAATTTTGGGTACAGTCAAAAACAGAGACGCACCGATCCAAAAACCAACTTCACACAAGTCCGCGAGAAAACATTACAGCCGAATGATGAGTCAAACACAGAATGCACTTCGTCAAGGATGATAGCCAGTTTTCCACTCAATAATGGTGACCATCACATAACAGCAGAGCAAAGAAAAAGCAATGGCGGTGAGGACTTGACAAAAACCCGAGAAGCAATTAAAGTTAACTACAAAGAGCAAAACATCGGACCAATCACCATAAGACGCGATGTTGGTACCACTACATCAAACGACAAACCCAAATCCAATGAACACGCTAAAAGGAAACAAAAAATACACCAATCAGATGTAAGTACCGAATCTGATTGCAGTTCATATCAGACATTTGACACTAGTATCCGAGACAAACGGAAAACACAAAAGAAAACACAGCCACATCAGCAACAATCAAGACAACGAAACTTACAACCTTTTAACAGGAAACAATCATCAAATAAAATCACGCCTTTACACAGAAGAAATCAACAGACAACAGACTACGACAGTAATTATCTACAATCAACAGACGATGAAAGCGACGATCAGCAACAAATCGACAACATCAGACTAAGCAGTAACCCAACGCATTATGGACTACAACCAAAAATACAAGGAGCCAGAAAAAGAGAAAGAAAAATAGACAAGATCCATGATGTTAACCTTGCTTCAACAAATACCCAATTTCAGGAGACCCAAGGTCAAGGTACTTCAAATATTCACGAACATGTTCAAAATCAAGAACAGCAATGTCTTCAAAGCATCGATTTCTATCAAGATGCGAACAAAATCAATAGAGGTAACCAATCAAATGAAAGAGAATTGAGAAGGAAAACCGTCAACAACCTAATCCCAGAAACGAACAACAATCTTGGCAATTTTAATCTAAACGCACAGGACCAAAGACTACCAAATTACATCAACAGAACTGGCCAACAACCAGACAGACAGTTTCAACATACACAGACAACAGAAAACATTTTCTTGCCACGAGAAGCACAAGAACAACATGTCACATCCACCATTAATCTTCCAAAAAGTCAACTCAAATCCTTCAGCGGAGATCCATTGAGATGGCACGACTGGTTTAGTTTTTTCAAAGCCACAATACATGACAATGTAACACTGACAGATGCCCAACGGATGACATATCTTCAAAACGCCCTCACAGACAGAGCCAAAGACAGCATTATTGGATACTCATACAACGGAGAGTTTTATAATGAAGCAATGCAAGAATTACAAAAACGATTCGGGAAACCACAGCATGTTACAGCAGCTTACCTTGATAAGTTGGAACAATGGCCCAGACCGACCATTAATAACCCCGAAAGTTTTGTATCTTTTGCAGCGTTTCTTAGACAAATGGTTCAAACGTTCATACTTCACAATTTCACATCGGATCTTCAATCCTCAGCTGTCCTTAAGATTGCAAAAGATAAACTTGCGCCAACAATGATAATCAGATGGAACGAATACGTCCTTAGACAAGCTATTGTTCAACCTAATTTAATACATTTTAAGGACTGGATCGATAATTATGCAGAAGCTTGCGAAGATTTGTCAACATCACAAAGACCAACCAATCAAGAAAACAGTTCGTCTAAAAAATCAAACAGACTCTTCCAACAGCAAAGTAACAAAAGATGCCCTCTATGTGGTTACAGTCACAACTTAGGAAAATGCAACCAATTCCTCAATAAAGATATTGACGAAAGACAACAAACAGTAAGACAACTGAAAATTTGCCCAAATTGCCTCACCGAACACCCAAAAGGACAGTGTAACAGTAATTACCGATGTCGAATCGCAAACTGCAACGGATTTCATCACTCAACAATTCACAGAAACAACTTTAACAGCTCACAGACATTTTCACCAACTCAGCAACAGCAAAGAAACCAACAGCAACAACATCAACAACAAACAAACAACCAGGTTCAAAACCAATCTGCAAACAATTATCACAACAATCGTGGTCTGCAAAACAACGGACACCAAACACAGATAACCGCAAACAGATCACAGTTTCAACCACATGGATTCAACTATGGAAGAATGGCTGGTTACAATCAAAACAACAACACACGTAATTCGTTTGGTCAAAACAATAACACTAACCGTTTCAATCAGAATTACAATCCCAACAACAACAATGGAAGCACCTTCAATAGAAACTATAACAATCCGAACAACTTCATGCCAAATACAAATTCACGACAACAGAACACCGGACATTCTCATAACCAAACAGACACACAAAATCAAAGCCAAAGGCAACAGAACTTTAACAACAACAACAGCAACCTACGACCACAAAATCACACATGCAGCAACAACCAAATCAGTTCGTGGATACGACCTCAAGTTCAACTTCAAGCCATTCCGGTTATCCTTTACACAGAAGACGTATCAATAGAAACATATGCTCTTTTGGATAGCGGGAGCGACAACACACAAATAACAAACTCAATGGCAAAAGCACTCGGAATAAAAAACACAGATAACATTGCAGTACCAATTTCTTCACTTTACGGAGAACATATCATAACATCAACTGAAATTCTTCTGGGAATTGGATCAATCAACAGCACCCGACCTCTTTTCAACCTACCGGTGTACGCCACGTCAGCACCTGACTTTCAAATGCCGAATGTACCCGTTGAGATGTTGAACTCTATCTGCGCCGACTACGATCATCTTAACAACATCACATTTCCACAAATACGAGATAACAGAATAGGAGTTTTAATCGGAGCGGATGCCTTCATAGCAACAGTACCACTTAAATTCACAACAGGACCACCAGGAACCCCATACGGAGTCTTGACGCAGCTTGGATGGACCGTTACAGGACCAATACCACAGAAATACAAGCCAACCAGTAATAAACAAGAAGTCAATTACAACATCACGCTTTACAACAGAATTAAGAACCCAGAACAGGAAATAGAGAACGACATGCTTCAAATGTTTTGGACAATGGAGGGAAAAAGTTTAGTGAGCGGAAAAAAGACACTGACAGCAGATGACAGGAAAGCTCTTGAAACATTAAAAAGGACGACATGCCACAGCGGTTCTCGTTATGAGATCGGACTACCTTGGAAAGATGACACTAAGCTACCGAACAACTACTTTCTTGCCAAAGCACAATTACAGTCACTTGAAAACCGACTTCAACAGGAACCAGACCTATTTTGTCGTTACAACCAAACCATCGAAGCAGACATCGAAAATGGATTTTTTGAAGAGGCACAACGTCAACCCAGCTTCATGAATTCACAACTTTGGTATCTCCCACACCACCCCGTTGAACATAAAATGAAGAAAAAAGTAAGACGGGTCACAAATGCAGCTTCAGTATACAAAGGACATTCACTTAACAAAGCTCTTTTGACCGGACCAGATCTACTATGCAGCCTTGTTGGACTTCTTCTGAGATTTCGGCAGTACAAGATTGCAATAACCGGTGATATCGAAGCGATGTTCATGCAAGTTGCCATCAGAACAGAAGACCAAGACGCACTAAGATTTTTGTGGAACAAAGATGGAGAAGAAACAATTTTCAAGTACAAGAGACTAATATTTGGTGCAACTTGTTCCCCTTCATGTGCAATCTACATACTCCACAGATGTGCGGAAGACAACAAATTAAGTTATCCCGAAGCCTACTCAGCCATAAGAAACAATTTCTACATGAATGATTACCTTCAAAGTTTCAACACAACCGAAAACGCAGTAATCACAACAACAGAGGTAAAGGATACATTACACAAAGGTGGCTTTAAACTTACAAAGTTTTTTAGTAACGAGTCAAACACAGTCATGAAAATAACTGGAGAAAATGCAGACACAGCGATAGAGCAACGCATTTTAGGACAAATGTGGAATGCCAAGGAAGATATTTTCATCTTCAAAAGACCAGACTTAAAACTGGATGTCAAAAGCATGCAACAACGTCAATTGCTCTCACTCGCCGCATCATTGTTCGATCCCCTTGGAATCATCACGCTGTTTTCCATTAGAGTGCGATGCATTCTTCAATCAATAGTGAAACAAGGTAACAACTGGAACAATCAGATTCCAAGAGAGTTCCAACACGACTTACAGCAATGGGTCGACGAATATGAGCAGATGCCAGAGATTTCTATTAGCAGATGTCTGATCCCCAACCCAGCTGCTAAGCATGAACTTCACATATTTTGCGATGCATCAAGTACAGCAATAGCAACGACAATATACATCAGATCAACAAGCGCAGAAGAAATAACAACTCAATATGTTGTTAGCAAAGCAAGAGTTGCCCCCATTGAAACAACAACCATCCCGAAGTTAGAACTAGAAGCAGCAGCTATGGGAGCAGAACTTGCTTCTTTTGTTCGAAGCGAAATGACAGCACAGTTTGACAAAATTCAGTTCTGGACTGACAGTATGGCCACATTAGGTTGGATTAAATCAACAAAACACCAAAAAGTTTTTGTAGCGAATAGAATTGCAAAAATTTTAGCCAACTCTAAGTCAGAACAATGGAATTTTGTACCTGGTAAAATCAACCCTGCAGATCACGGAACAAGAGGACTTTCTTTAACAGACTTGAAAGAAAAATTGCTGTCAGCGCCAAAATTTCTCCTAGAAAATCCCGTTCCAAATTTCCAAAAAGACCAGCAATTTACAGCGTTAAACGTTTTACGTACAGAAACTTCAAACACAGTTATTGACACTAATGATTTCTCTAGTTGGAATAATCTTATGCGACGGACCGAAACAGTGATGAAAGCAGTCAATATCTTTCGAAAACGAGCAGTCACAAACAGTTATGAAGACGCACGACACCATCTATTGAGACAATCACAGCATAAAACTTTTTCTGAAAGCATAAGAAACCTTGAACGGGAAAATGAACTAGACAAAAAGGACAAGTTATTACAGTTCACTCCCTTCCTGGACAAAGATGGTTTAATACGAGCAAGAGGCAGACTAAAGCACGCTAAAATACCCTACAGCCAGAAACATCCAATTATTCTTGACAGTAAGGATAATATTACCAAATTAATAATTGAGCAAGCCCACAACGACTGTAGACATCTTGGAACAGAGTTTGTCCGAGCACATCTGCAACAAGATTTCATCATTATAGGTCTTAGACGATTTTTGAAACAACTAAGTAAAACATGCTTCATTTGCCGACGATAGAGAGCACAAAATATCACCCCCCTCATGGCCGACCTACCCAGTTTCCGATTCGCAGAAGCAGGAAAACAATATCCTTTTCTAAATGTTGGGTTAGATTTTTTCGGACCCTTTTTCATTGAGCACACAAATCGCAAATTGGAAAAACAATACGTATGTCTTTTCACCTGTCTTGTAACTAGAGCTGTGCATCTGGAGGTTTGTCAGACATTGGACACAGATAGTTGTCTACTAGCCATTAGAAGGTTTGTTTCGCGACGAGGATATCCCGAGTTAATCATCTCTGACAATGGATCGAACTTCACATCAGCGAAAAAAATGTTGGATCTGAGCAAAATCAATGTGGACAACGACTACATCAAGTCCCAGCTACAGCAGCAAAATATTACATGGAAACTGAATCCACCTCTAGCCCCTCATTTCGGCGGGATATGGGAAAGGCTAATTCAGTCTGCTAAACGCACTTTGCTCATAATTTTAGGCAGCCAACAATTGAAAGCCGAAATTTTTCAGACAATTGTAGCCGAGACTGAAGGACTTCTCAACTCCAGACCAATTACAAATGTCTCTTCAGACACAAACGATGAAGAAGCACTAACCCCTAATCATTTCTTATTAAGACGCCCTTACAGCCCTTTAGCACCGTTGACATCAACCAGCCGAACATTTAGTAAAAAGGAGTTCTCTTACACACAAACATTACTGGACCATTTTTGGAAACGTTTGCAAAAAGAGTACACATCAGATCTTATCAGCCGACCAAAGTGGAGAACAGAATCAGAACAATTGAAAGAAGGTGATTTAGTCTGGCTCTTGCATGAGTTCACTCCGAGAGGTATTTGGCCAATGGGTCGAATTGCGAAATGCCATAATGGATTGGACGGACGAGCACGATCCTTCGAAATCAAGACATCAACTGGACTGCTGAACAGACCAGCAGTCAAATTAGCTAACGTTTCACACAATACTTGAAACCATTAAACTTTAAATTTCAAACGACGTATTGGTTTTAAATTTCCATAATCATTGTGTCCAAAGTCAGCGTATCAAATATTCAATTCACACAAGCTCAAACAATCGAGCTCAAACAATCATGAAGAAGTAACAACGCGGTGAAAATACAAAACGAAAAGAGAATTTTAACTTCCCCAAGTCCTTAACTTCCCTAAAACAACGCGAACTCCAGCTTAAAGTGTTTCTTTGCCCTCACCGACAACAGTCATCATCAAGTTTTCGTTATATTTTGCCCTTATTTGTCAGTTCGACAAAAGCTAACGTCTCCGGAATCCAACCCACATAATTTTGTCAACAGCCTTCAGATCGACGGAGTATACACCTTCACATCAACAGAGTTTACAGGATATACTGCCAACGATCTTCGATTAAACTTCAACTTTCACAGCCCCCATGAAGCCTAATAACTACTTTCACATATCCTTGTCATTCAACAACACAATATTCCAACCACCACGCATCAAATTAAAACGTCGATGCAAACGTATGATCACCAATTTTCACCTACATATAGCCGGTGTATATGTGTCGCCCCGGAAGAGTGTACAACAAATTTACACATACACACACACAGAAAGCAAAAAATGCCCTCAATTACGACAACAGAGCATCTTAACAGCTTCGACATTACAAAACAATGTTGAAATTACATATCAGCAAAAGAATCATGTAAACTTGATTGTCAAATTCTTAAATTGTAAAATACAACAAGAGTATTTAGTTTTACCCTCATTCACGCGGCCCGGAGTGTTCAAGCACAAGCTTGATTTCCTTAATTTGTTTTGATTGATTGATGACTTCTGATTTGTTTTGATTTGTAAAATTTGCGGGTTTTATGTTTTACCCACGTGTGCAACCTAGCAATTCCTTGGAATCTGGAAATCTCTTGTTAATAAGTTGTAAACATAGGGGCAAAGGTAGCAAAACACTAGGATCCTACTGAAGCATTAGCTTGTTATGTTGCATGTACTAAATGTTCACGGGTACCATTTAGCAGCGCTTGCGAACATGGTTCGAACTATATCTAATTTTACCACCCAGCCAATATGAATTCAGACCCAAACTGTCTAAACTCGACGCAGTTTTGAACTTGAAAAAAGCAGTCAAGTATAACATCAGCTGCAATAGCAAGCACTATGCCTGCTTCATTGAATAAGAAAAAGCAATCGACTTATACTTTTTATTTTTCCCTAGACC
>NW_027450511.1:0-30792 GCF_964194025.1 Convolutriloba macropyga | reverse complement strand
GGACTCTCAATTGCTAGCAAAAGATCTGAAGTTTCAAATTTGGATGACTTTGCTACTAAATTGTGCTACTGTTTCTTAGCGAGGTCTATGTTGACCCGCACAGAAGATTCGTTGAAAAAAAATAAGTGTGTAAAACATAATCGATTAAAAAATCTTGAAATTGGTTTTAATCTATTATAATTGACTTTTAGCGCAACATACGCGAACAACCGAAAAAAAAATGTTTTTGCTGTTTTAATAAACGTCGTGGCTTGATCTAAGGCGACAATTGTGCCTTCCTAAGAGCAGCTGCACAAGACAGAAGAATAGAATTTTCATGATCTGATACTGGAAGTTGTTCTTCCTCGCAACCTATCGGGGCATCTGCTAAATTGGTCATATAATACCAATTAGTCACATAAAATAAGTCACATCTTTAAACTTTGAGATTCGCACAATTTCTCAGATATTTTTTTGGGGCACTCTTGGTTATGAAAAGAGGTCCGGCATTTTCCTTAAAAACTTGTGTGTCTCTTTCTGTGTGAGTGTGTGTGGGTGTGTGTGTGTGTGTGTGTGTGTGTGTGTGTGTGTGTGTGTGTGTGTGTGACACATATATGTGGCTGCTTCAGCACAGCCCCACGCCATTTCATTGAAGATCTTGGAGACTCACGTGATTACTCGCAAGAAACTTGAGAACTCTTGATAAGTATTCTGTTTATCATACAGAATTTTTTGTCTACCAGTTTTGCCGAGACTTAAGATGCCCAATGCTGCTGAAAATTTTTTGAACAACCCACATAATCTCTACCAAGAACTGGGAAACCCACGCGAAGCGTTTCCAAGTACGAACAGCCGTCAAACCTATTGCCAAGATATTGACAAGATCTGACAAGTCCTGTTGTGGATCGTTCCAAGATCTTGGAAGTGTTCGCGTGTGTCTTCGTAGTGGGAGGTTTTTTGCGAACAATTTTAGGATTTTTTTTTCAAAAAATTATATTTCAGTGGTCATGCTTCCACCTCAAACTAATCTAAATATCAACCTAAAAATTAAACTATTTTGTTTCCATTTTTTGTTCCTGACGTCTGCATTTCTTAAATTTTCATAAAACTACATAGGTCCTTTTAAGGACCCTCTAATGCTTAAACTAATCAACTGAACTTGCTGTTGCGATTTAACTTCGATTTTTTTTTGCACAAAACGTAATGATTGAAAGAACTGCTAATAAAATTTAATGAGACATTTTTTTGCTGATTATGTTTTTGAAAATTGTAGAGATGTTGTTCTTATGTTAGTTTTTATTCTTGAATAAGGCGATGTAGTTCATTCAAAGTTTTGCTTTATTGGAGAAAAATAGAATCATTAAAAAATTTTCACTTCATGCACAAAGATGGGTTCAAAGCATATCTGTGTTTTTCTCTTTTATGTGAGCTAAACTGATTAAAATATTAAAAAATAACCACCTAACGTTGGAAGAATTGCTCTCAAACCACTAATTAGAGCTCAAATCTATTGCAAACGGCTTCAGTGGCGGTGGAGGACTAAAAGCGCCACG
The DNA here is from genome assembly GCF_964194025.1 of Convolutriloba macropyga. Classification (NCBI taxonomy): domain Eukaryota; kingdom Metazoa; phylum Xenacoelomorpha; order Acoela; family Convolutidae; genus Convolutriloba; species Convolutriloba macropyga. Next base: position 29,260 of record NW_027450511.1, on the reverse strand, counting down.
AGTGATTCAAATGACGTCATTAGAGATTATTATATACCATTATAACCAGTTTAAATTCAAAAAATGACACTTAAGTTTAGCTGCTGGCACTTGTAATTGAGAGCAAAAATTAAATCACACAAAACGAAAAAGTCAAGGGCGCAAAGGTACCTTGAAAAGTCAAAACGGTCAGGCAACTACATTGCATAAAAAAGACTAATACGTTTATAAACATAGCCGGTAGAATACTGACAACGACTCGAAGCGTCGGGAAATAAAAACTCTTATCTAAATCTGCCTATTTCAAAAAATGAAGAAAGAAGTAAACCGGGTGGTTGAGGATAGGCGGTCTTGGGAGGGTGGTAGGCGTGGGGGGACGCGGGTCGGTTAGATCGGTTGGAGTGACATATATGCGATCAAAAATTGTCAATGACCCTTCACCTTGAATATTGCCAGCAGCACCTAATGACTAAACATTTTAAACAAAACTACTATTAAATTTTAAAGTTGGAAAACAAAAATTTACGTTCTTAGTCAGAAGTCAATTTTCAAAAAACAAAATTCAAAGGTACAGGTCATGAACAAACTTGAGTCTGCTAATGAAAACTGTAGAATCTCAACACTCGTCTTCGAGTCGTAATAATGGCTTCGTTCCAGAGCAGTTAAAAAGTAACCAGTGCTGCATTTCAGTTATTATTTTCGTCATATGAAACTATCGTGGAAAGCAAACTCTCATCTGGATTTAAATAATGGGCGATTCTAAATAGTTATTCTCAAGTATAAAGAGTTCTAATCTCAAAAACAAACGTAATGCCAAGACTGATTACGTTCTTGGCTTTTATATTTTATTAAGACAAATTTCAAGTGCCAATTATTGAAGAATTTATTTGTTGGTCGTATATAATGCAAAACTGAAATTAAACCATGAGAGTTGATGACTTCCCTCAGTTGCATTATGAAATTGATGAAACATTTTTTCAAAGTAAATCAACTCTCTGTTGGTTTTAAATAGTTATAAATTAATCAGACAGAAATTTCCTAATATGAAAACTAAATCATCCAATAAAGCAAAGAAACCGATGTGTATCGGTTTTTTTACTCTTATGTTTTATATGCAAAACCTGAAACGGTTTGTTCGCCTCCTATAACAGGAGAAATTATTGTAAATTAATGTAAACAATAGTACAAATTGTTGCTTCAGAGAAACATGGACTATTTTTCTCTCAGAATGCTGCTCCTAATCACACATTCGAATAGAATGACTGAGTTTCACTGAAATTTAAAACTGAAAAGCTTTTTTACCCAAACTTGGTATTAGACAGAAACAATCGGTGCTTGAACTTTGCTTTTGGAGAATTGCTGGCTGGTTTATTACCTTTAAAAGTAAAAAATTTGATTTAGGTTATTTAAGTTAGTTTGCGTGAAAAATAAGAAAGGTTTGCCTAATTTGGTAATTTCACTATCGTAATTGAAACAACTGGTCAATACAATGATGATTTAATTTTTATTATTCGATTTATACGATCAACAAAAGGTTTTTAAGAAACTATAAGGTAAAATTCTTATTACCATTAGCAAAAAAATCCGCTAAAAACGTAGTTGACTAGTGAAAAAATCCTATTTGGAAATTTATCAGCGAACAAACCACAAACTGTGTATTTGTCGAATCCATTAACCAATATATTATAGGCGGCATTTCTTTTGATATTAAAGACAATTCGCTTTTGTATGTGCTAAACTTTTGAAATTGTTTTTTAATTTGTGTATTATCATCACAAGTATTATATTGTACATCATTTATTTAAAGTGTACCTGAGTTATTCTATAGCTGCTGGAGTGTTTCCACTGAAATTTACCGGGTCTTCCTCGCATCTTCTTCGTAAGAAAATTTTTAATCGCTGGCAGTGAAAAGGAAGTTTTTTCTTTAAATTTCTCGCATACTTGCCAAAATCGGATAACTACCACTAGGGCTAAATTAAATACTGGCAGAAGAGAATGTAAAGAAGTTATGTAGTTGATAATTGTTGAACGTGAAGCGATGAAGCAAAAATTTTGAGCACTAATCTTAACTTAAGCAGTGATCCGCAATTTTAGCATATAGGCATTGCTATATTCACTACTTTTTTTTTTTGGGGGGGGGGGGGGGTGGAAATTTATTTTGATTCGTACCATTTGTTTCCGAACATCTCTTTTATCCATTTGGGACAACCACATGATCCATCCAATGGGACAGTTGTACATGGCATTGGCTGCATCCTCAAACTGCCTCAATGTCACTCGAGTGAGATACTTGTTGCGAGATGTGAAATTGCCCATGCCTCCGGCTGAAATATTCATTCACAGTTCAACGAGGAGCTCATATTGGACTGCAACACTCAGCTCAGTGTCATAGATTTTCAGTCCCCCCCCCCCCCCCCCCCCCCTCATCTTTTAGACATTTCATTGTCAAATAAAGAAAAACTGTTTTTCTGATTCCAGACTAAATCAGTGTAAAAATATTAGTGTTAAAACAATCTAGACCTAGAAAACTTTTAAGGTCTTTCCAATTATAGCCCTAACATATAACGTATACCCTCATCTTGCTACAATGGGAACCAATCAAAAAAATTTCACTCTGCGAATATGCGGATATTAATGTAGCGCAACCTAATCGGAAACTTCCATACAGATGAAACGGAATGGACACCACACGTGTTTCTGGGAGTTTTGAATAGAGAACATCCCATGTATTTTCTACAAGTTGTGCACAAAATTTGGACATGTTTTTAGACTTGAAACTATCAACTCGTTTATCTAATAGAGAAATCGACCGATCATTCGCGACAAATCGGAGAATCAAAACAATACCTTAAAAAAACTACAAAAAAAATTAATAAACAGAAAACGAAAATTAATTTCTGTTCGATTATGAATATTCTTCGATAACCTAGCCCATTTTGATATCCATAATGAAAACTTTAAAAAGCTTCAAAAATACTGACAAAGGAGCTCCACTCGTTCCTAGACAACTATTTTGATTCTGAAAACTGTTTTGGTAAAAAAAACTCAATACCAAGTACCTAAACTCAATACCAAGTACACTTTATTCTCTGTTTTTTTTTTGTTCTGTATTTTAAACAAGGAGAATTAGGGTACCAATAAAGATTTCTCAATCCTAATTTCTGTTTTTTCGTGTTTTTTTTTAAAAATATATTTTATTATAGTAAAATGAATGATTGCCCTATGGCGAAACTGAATTTGAACAGCTCTGAAACGGTGCTCCAACAGGCAAAATTGCCTCATCCTATAGCATTTGTTCAGTACGAAGCTTCTCAACAGTAATTTGGTATAAACTGAAGATTACTTTATTTGTACTGAAAACAAATTTATTATTATAACGAAGTTTTGAACGAACACTTTAGTTCATCAAGGTCCGTGGAAATAGCTTGCCAATGTTATAACATTGGTAAACTATTTCCACGGACCTTGATGAACTAAAGTTTAAAAAATGAAGAGAAGATTCTTCCGGTTTCTGAAAAATGGCTTACTTTCCAAATAAGCAAAACCCTGACACTCCACCCAACCTTGCTGATGAGCAGTTCAGTTTGTTCTAACCTGTATTCTGTTGATTGGTTGACCTTGAGGATGTGAGAAGAGGGGAAGCGGTGTTGCTGCTTAGGGGGTCTCCATAGATGGGGTAGTATAAACAGCGAGTCACGTGGGCTGATTCCACATGCAAGTCCTTCTCATCCTCGTCTGAAAACATATTGACAGGTCCCTAGCTGACATTATATATAATTCAATTAATTCTCAGAACCCCATTCCTGGGCCGAGTTTTGGCAATGATTTTTCGTATAAAATGCGGTGAATCGCGGTGAATTTTTTATTTTCATCACGTTCTCGGTATTCTTACAAAAAAGACTCTTCCGTACACGGGATCGAACCTCTTACCTCCTGCATGGATTCAACTTCTCATTCCACTGCCCAAAATTTCACTTTCTTGAACGACATTACTCGTGAATTTAAGTAAACGTTGGAAAACAAATGCGGTGAATTTTTGTAAGAAATGCGGAGAAATGCCGTGAAATACTTTTTTTCACCGCAATAACCGCGTTTTTTTTTACAAAAAATCACAGCATTCACCGCATTTCTTACAAAAATTCAGCCAAAAACCTCGACCTGGTTTGTAAAGTTGCAAAAAACCCGGGTCAAGTTTTGGCGGTGAAATTTCGTAAGAAAAACGGTGAAAAAAAGAATTTCACCGTGTATTTCTTACGTCTTTTTGCGGTGAATGTGGTGAATCGCCGCGAATTATTCAAATTCACTGCGTTCTCGGTATTCGTACAGAAGAGACACTGCCATACACGGGTTTAAACCTCCTATCTCTTGCATGGATTCAACTTCTTATTTCATTGCGCCAACTGTCACTTACTTCTATAATGTCTTGTGAGTTTAAGTAAAGGTGGGAAAACAATTGCGGAAAATTTTTGTAAGAAATGCGGTGAATTTTGCAATAAATTTTTGTAAGAAATGCGCTGAAATGTGGAGAATTGTTTTTGGATTTCACCGCATTCACTGCATTCACGGCATTTCTTACAAAAAAGCACCGCATTTTCTAATATGAAAATTTGTTCCGAAAAAATGGAAGAAAAGCGCTGTGAACTAGAAGAAAGATAAAATGAAAGAAAATGAAAGAAAACTAAACAATAGGAAGTTCGCAATTGCGAATTTATTCCCTTGAAAATTTTTTCCGGTGACGGGAAAAAGGGCTGCATTGAAGTGGGACGTCAATTTAACTTCGCAAAAATAAATGAAAAATTGGGTTGATTTTTGGTATCTGTTAGAAATCTGCAAAAAGCTGCAACCTCAAAATAAAAATTTTTTAGTCCGAAAATGTAGTACAAAAACTGAGTGCTCATATTGACAAAACTTGGGTTTCATGGAATATATTAAAACATGATTATAAGGATTGATATACAAGCTCATAATTTTCAGAGCGCAAAGCAGCTCCTTTTGGTTTAAAAGCTCCTATATTATCAATTTTCTGACCTCCTTCGTAAAATTGTTTCGTTTTGGATGTTAGTTGGGAAGTAGTACTGCTGTTTTAGAGGTTGTCATCTTGTCATCAACCCAGTTAAGCCTCATCAATGCAAAAAAATATATAAAAAAAGTTTTGAAATAAAAACGTGCGCCGAGTTTTAGGTCTCAAGGATGATTTTTTGTTGACTTGATCTCAATTGGTCATCATCGAAAAAACTTCGAAAAATTTTGTAAAAGATTGAAAGTTTTGTAGTATTAAAATTGGGTGAAATGTATTTTGCACCAGATTTCAGGTCTGAAAGATGATTTTTTGAGGACCTCATCTCACCTGGTCATCATTGAAACAACCTAAATTTTTTGAGAAAATTCAAAGATTTTGGACTAGTCCCGTTAATCTTGTTATTTTTCAGTATATAAAATTTATATCAAATCATATCACAAAACTAGGGTAGTCAATCGCGGCTTACTAACTAGTTGAGAACAAAAAATGTGGACTGTTTATTGTATTCCTTATGTCTCTTGCCATCAACCAGTCTGCTCAAAGCCTCAATTCACAATTTACTTGATCAAGCATAAGAACAAAATAAAGTAATAAGCAAGGAGGTGAGTGGTTGCTGTTGTTTTTGTTGTTGTTAGAACTACCATAGTCACCAATCTTTTCTTAAAATTGTTTTATAATATGACTAACTACGATAGCCATTACCGATAGTCATTTCACAACAGTAATTGACATTTTGTTGTGATTTGAAAGCAGCTCCTTTCAGTTCCAAATTTGCTATTTTATCAAATTTCTGACGTTTTGGTGGGATTCGTTTGTTTTGGATGTTCGTTGGGAAGTAGTACTGCTGTTTTAGAGGTTGTCATCTTGTCATTAACCCAGTTGAGCTTCATCAATGCAAAAAAAATGAAAAAGAATGAGAATTTTGAAGACTTAAAATTGCATAAATTTCCTTTGACCCCGGGTTTTGGGTCTCAAAAATAATTTTTTCGTTGACCTCATCTCACCTGACGGGACTCATCATCGAGAGAAACTTTGAAAAACTTTCGCAAAAGAAAAAAATTTTGAAGAGATAAAGTTGTCTGAAACGCATTATTTATTTTCTTCACGTTTTTGGTATTTTTACAAAAAAACTCTTCCAAGCACGGAATTGCACCTCTTTCCTCCTGCATTACTTGTGAATTTAAGTAAACGTTGGAAAACAAATGCGGTGAATTATTGTAAGAAATGCGGAGAAATGCCGGGAAATACTTTTTTTCACCGCAATAACCGCGTTTTTTTTTTTACAAAAAATCACAGCATTCACCGCATTTCTTACAAAATTCAGCCAAAGACCTCTATCTGGTTTGTAAAGTTGCAAAAAACCCGGGACAAGTTTTGGCGGTGAAATTTCGTAAGAAAAACGGTGAAAAAAAGAATTTCACCGCGTATTTCTTACGTCTTTGTGCGGTGAAGGTGGTGAATCGCCGCGAATTATTTAAATTCACTGCGTTCTCGGTATTCGTACAGAAGAGACACTGCCATACACGGGTTTAAACCTCCTATCTCCTGCATGGATTAAACTTCTGATTTCATTGCGCCGACTGTCACTTCCTTCTATAATGTCTTTTGTGAATTTAAGTAAAAGTGGGAAAACAAATGCGGAAAATTTTTGTAAGAAATGCGGTGAATTTTGCAATAACTTTTTTTATGAAATGCGCCGAAATGTGGAGAAATGTTTTTGGATTCCACCGCATTTACTGCATTCACGGCATTTCTTACAAAAAAGCACCGCGTTTTCTAATATGAAAATTTGTTCAATGAAAATGGAAGAAAAGCGCTGTGAACTAGAAGAAAGATAAAATGAAAGAAAATGAAAGAAAACTAAACAATAGGAAGTTCGCAATTGCGAATTTATTCCCTTGAAAATTTTTTCAGGTGACAGGAAAAAGGGCTGCATTGAAGTGGGACCTCAATTTAAAAAAGCTGCAATCTGAAAATAAAAATTATTTACTCCGAAAATGTAGTACAAAAACTGAGTGCTCATATTGACAAAACGTGGGTTTCAGAGAATATATTTGTTTTCACTGCGTTCTCGGTATTCTTACAGAAGAGACACTTCCATACACGGGTTTGAACCTCCTACCTCTTGCATAGATTCAACTTCCTTTTCCACTTTGGCAGCTGTCATTTACTTCTAAAATGTTTCTTGCGATTTCAAATAAACGTTGAAAGGAAGTGCAGTCATCAACACAGTTGAGCCCCATCACTGCAAAAGAAAGATAAAAAATGAAAAATTTAAATGAAAAAAAATTTTGAGTGAAAAGATTCAAATTTGCATGAAACGCATTTCGCACCGGGTTTCAGGCCTCAAAGATAATTTTTGTTGACCTAGTTTCACCTGGTGAGCCTCATCATAAAAAACATGTAAAAATTTGGCAGAATTTAAAAGTATTGAAGTATTAAATTTGTGTGATAGGCAGTTTTTTTGGCGCTTTCAGGTACGAAAGCTAACTTTTTGTGGAACCCATCTTCTCTGATGAACATCGCCATCGGAAAACAAACTTGGATAACTTTTAAGAAAATTCAAGTAGTCCAAACGTTAACCTTAATATTTCCTCAGTATTTAAAATTCATATCAAATCACACCATTAAGATTGGTAATCAATCAAGACTTTTTAAGTAGTTGAGAACACAAAAAATGTTGATTACTTGTTCCATTTCTTCTGTCGGTTGCCATTAATCTGTCTGCTCAAATCTTCATTTTACAATTTAATTGATCCAGCGTATGAACAAAATATAGTAAAAAGTAAGGAGTTTAATGGTCGCTGTTGTTGTTGTTAGAGATATCTGAGTCACCAAACTATTTTTAGAAATAACTGTATACTATGACATACTACTATAGTCATTGTCGAAAGCCTTTTCAGACGAGTGTTTGTAGTATTCGATTTTGATTGGACGACCGATCGACAAACAGTGTAAATGAATTATTTCTAAATAAGCTTATATATTCAACTGTCCGCATTGGGTGGTGTTGTTATTAAAGTTTAAAACAATATTTGTAGAATGAAAAAGCACACACCTAAAAATTGTTTGTGTTTCAGTCGGAGTTTGATTTGTAATTTAACTATGTAAGTGGTTAACGATTGTTACTTTTTCGAATTTGCTCACGATATTACCATATTACCGAATAAATACATCATATAGTTGCTTTTGTAGAATTTTACTACTCTACTTGAACATATATGTCGGTACAATTTTTCAAAAGTGATAACTCTCTGATCAAATCCAAGACCAAAAATCAATCTAAATAACAAAGAAACAGCTTTCATTTTCAACCAGAGCTTTACGCTATCTTAGGTTGAGTTTGAACAATTAACTCAAAGCTGCAATTCACTCTGTGAGTAGCTGAACCCTAGACAACCCTAAGAATCTACAAGATAGGACAGAATAAGACAACGGGAAGAAAATCACGTTATCAATTTGCTTTTTCTTTGGATACGAATTTAAATATATTGAATTATTAAATTTGTGTGAAAGGCATTTTTTTACCCGCTTTCAGGTACGAAAGTTAAATTTTTGTGGAAACCATCTTATCTGATGAACATCGCCATCGGAAAACAAACTTGGATAACTTTTAAGAAAATTCAAAGTTTTTGTAGTAGTCCAAACGTTAATCTTGTTATTTCCTCAGTATATAAAAATCATATCAAATCATATCATTAAGATTGGTAATCAATCAAGCCTTTCTAAGTAGTTGAGAACAAGAAAAATGTTGATTGCTTGTTCCATTTCTTCTGTCGGTTGCCATCATTCTGTCTGCTCAAATCTTCGCTTTACAATTTAATTGATCAAGCGTAAGAACAAAATATATTAAAAAGTAAGGAGTTTAATAGTCGCTGTTGTTGTTGTTAGAGCTATCTGAGTCACCAAACTATTTTTAGAAATAACTGTATACTATGACATACTACTATAGTCATTGTCAAAAGTCTTTTCAGACGAGTGTTTGTAGTATTCAATTGTGATTGGACGACCGATCGACAAACAGTGTCAATGAATTATTTCTGATAAAGGTTATATATTCAACTGTCCGCATTGGGTCGTGTTGTTATTAAAGTTTAATACAATATTTGTAGAATGAAAAAGTACACACCTAAAAATTGTTTGTGTTTCAGTCGGAGTTTGATTTGTAATTTAACTATGTAAGTGGTTAACGATTGTTACTTTTTCAAATTTGCTCACGATATTACCATATTACTTAATAAGTACATCATATAGTTGCTTGTGTAGAAACTTACTACTCTACTAGAACATATATGTCGGTACATTTTTTCAAAAGTGATAACTCTCTGATCAAATCCAAGACTAAAAATCAATTTAAATAACAAAGAAACAGCTTTTATTTTCAACCAGGGGTTTACGCTATCTTGGGCTGAGTTTGAACAATTAACTCAAATCTGCAATTCACTCTGTGAGTAGCTGAACCCTAGACAATCCGGAGAATCTACAAGATAGGACAGAAAAAGACAACGGGAAGAAAACCACGTTATCAATTTGCTTTCTCGTTGGATACGAATAGAATTAAATCAACACATTTTGTTGGTCGATCAAATAAGAAATCAAAATAAAGTTTCGAGAGCGACACACATTAAAGAGCAACACACTTTAGTAATGGTTGAGGCTGTGCTTGAAGCAGCAGCTGAGTTTGTCTGAAAGTTTCGAAAGAAATTTTAATATTTTATCTGCAGAACTGAGCCAATATTTGTTTCAAAAGAAATCAACAACAGTTTTGCTTACAGTTTGCATGATTGTAACAATTGCATGTAGAATTATCATGTTATTGCAGCTTTCGATCAAGTAACAGAGACTTTAGGAAAAATTGCTCAAAAGCACTATTCAATTTCTTACCTATACAAATGCTTCAGACTTCTACTGCACGAATCACAGTCTGTCAACGTCACTCTTCCTGGTGAAATTTTTGAGAAATTGGAGCAAGCAGTCAATTATAATAACCAAAATTAGCTAGATACACATAGCTCTAACCAACCGCTTCCAATTGTTTTGGAACTAGAGACTGTAAAGAGAATGTTCATGTCCCACTTCTACTTTGAACCGGTTTTTTATGTATCTATCAGAACAGTTCTTAAGCAGCACTTTTCTGTTAAACATACTCTCCCTGAATGTTAATAATGGTAGTGTAAAAATCAACTTTCGATTTCAATTAAATAGTTCATACAATTTTTTCAACAAAAAAAACAAAGCCATCTAGCTTCGAAGAAAAAATGCAACTAATTTATGAAAACAATTGTTACTGAAGAAAAAGTTCAAATTAATTGCAGCAACATCAGTAGACTTGTTGTCAGCTCCATCATTTTTGTCCGGTGCATCTTCATCATAAAAGCCGAGACAAACTAACCAAGTGTTCTTGACAGTTCTTCCGGATAAAAACTTTGTTTCTATGAAAGCCTTGTGTGCGTAGTTGCCAATTTTATATGACAGTTTAATACCATTTGCTTAGACTGTACACTCTTAAAACAGAAATCGTAGAGCGTTATTGATAAAACACGGCAAATATGTGTTTGTTGCGTCAGTGTCAGCTCTCAGATCAGCGGCATTGGTTCTTGCAATTTCGCATTTATTTTCAAATAGTATTCAATTGTCACTTTGGAAAAAAAATCTGACCGACTTCTCAGTAGCGGTTGTTTTCTCTAAATGACTTTTTGGGATTTGAAAGGACTGCTCCGTTTCTGTTGGCTATGAAGATTGACACCACGACGTGTTTCTTTACCCTTTTGCAAAAATTTGATTTGAGTGCTTCCTAGGACTCCTCATTTTGGCGATGACTTCAACCACCTCTTTTGATGCCTGCACAAACAGTTCTCGTCCAATCTCTTCAGCAACGGGCCAAATCAGAGTCATTGGTTCTCGTGATTTTGAATTGTATTTCACGTAAAAGTTTTGCTATTCCATATAGTTTTCCCCTGTCGCTAACAACTTCGAACACCAGCATTGGACCATTTGGTGAACAGGATGGACTAGCTTTTGGTGCAAATGCATTGTCAATGGTGACAAGGAGAGGCTGATTCTCAAATAAGTCAAGAGTTGTGCGTGTTGCTTCTGCTGGCAGTAAATTAGTTTTTCACTTTACAAAAGAAAAGAGATCGAGTTCTCAGTAACGGTTGTTCTCTTTGAATGATTTTTTGTGATTTTAATGGACTGCTCTGTTTTTTTTTTCACTTTTCTGTTTCCAGTGCTTCAGTGCTTTAGAGATCTTCTTTTTCAAGACAACGTCAACAATCTCTTTTGCTGCCTGCACAAACAGTTCTCTTCCAATCTCTTCAGCAACGTGCCAAAAAAAACTTTTTAGCTAATGGTGTGGCCGCCCTACCAATTCCATATGCTAAAGCACCGAACCTACTACCTCGTTTACGATAGTGCCCTGCAAATTATAATGAAATTGATGGTTGTTGAGAGTATACTTCCATTTCATTAAATTCTTTAAAATTTAAAGTCGAAATGATCTTTTCTGTTCCTGTAAAAGTGACTAAATTGCCAATTTTGGTTTTCAACTGAACCTCAAAACACTGAGAATTGTTTGACAACAATTTTTTATAATTCAAATTGATAAAAAACTATTCTTTTCGTCGGTTAGATTTCAAAAAGGCTAGCGTTTTTCAGGCATTGATTTGAAACAATGACATGAATCAGCGGAGTTTTTGTGTCCCCAATATGCTGATACTCAATTATTATACTGTATACAAATATCAGTTGTTTTCCTGCAAGCAGATCAAAGGGGTAATCGTGTTGCTATTATCCGGGTTGATTCTGGTTGGGAACGTAATTTCACTCAGAGCTACTCTCCAGTCACCTCCTTTGCTGATTTTTCATTTAAAGAGTTTTTAAAGCTGGCCAAACTATTCACTTGAAAGGTGCTCATCGAAGCTGATGTATCGAAATGTATGGCGAACTGAACCCTGCTTTGTGAACGCTTGGCTTTTGCCTGAAATTCTCTCTAATTCCAACTGAAAGAACTTACCGCTGATTGGATACTAATTCGAAACAATTAGGCTGTTTGTTGCAGGATTTACTGTTGGAATGTAGCAAATTGCAAAAAACTTCGTTGGTAAATGTCTGTTTATAACCTTTGCTGACTGTAAATTTACTTTTGATATTCTAAAACAATCACCATTTCAAAATTTTGGTCGATTAACTAGTTACTCAGACGCAATTGTTTTTAATGATAACAGATGGGGAACGTCTTTTTTGGTGACTTTGTATTTGGTTACACGGTTGATGCGTGAGTATATTGTTTGCACAAAAATTTTTCAGCTGAGAGTTGTTTGAATATGTCCATTTTTCATCCAGATCCTTGTAAAAATGATTTATCAAAGAATGGATGATCCCTTCAGCAAAAGCAAATTTTTTTCGCTGCAAATACGAAAAATTATAACAATTCTTTTCTGTCAAAGTGTTTTGACGTCTCCCTTAAACTCTGTTCCAGTATGCACCCAAATTTTTGGCCGTATGTGTTTAATCAATTGTTCGAAAGTTTCAGATGTCGTCGTTGTTTATTTTGATATGAGTTGTTCAACACGTAGATAACGTGAAAAACAGTCAACAGCAATCAATAAGTACATAACAACTTCGTTTTGTTTTGTCCACTTTTGCCAAATCAAGCGACCAGTTATCATCAACGTCACATGCAAAACTTTCAAATGCGCAAAACATTTAAAAACTGTTTGTTTTTTGTGTGAGCATTCTTGTTCGCTAGAAACGGTTTTTCTTTGCGAGGCTGCAAATTCGGACTTTTTGGAAATTTTCAAAGCTTCCAAATGCAGCTGATTTTTTTGCGTACATCGACTGCAGCATCTTTTTTACTCGTCGTAAAATTTCCATCTGTGAGTAGTGTTCTGCTGAACTGCTGCTGCTTCTGTTGGTCCTCTTTTTGAGGCTTTTGAAACTTTGAACGCTTTTCTTTCTGTATTTTGTTCGCGACTATTTTTGTTGCCGCTTCTGGAGAACTTTCCCAGATCGTATTTGTTAGCTTTGCTGTTAATTACTTGTCCCTCTTTTCTTTGTAACACTTTTAATATTTCAAAATAATCAGAAATTGTACAAGTACAGCATAGTACAAGATCAAATTGTACAACTGTTTATTGTACAAGATTGCGAATCCATTTATGTCAATTGAACTGCTGTCAATGAATAGCTTTTCGTCTTCATCAATGAGCATACAATTAGAATTTTTAATTAGATCTACGATATGTTCACACTTTGAGATTTTTGAATGAGGCAAAGGAGATGATAATGTTTTCAGGACTTGTACTGCCCATCTATTTGAACTTTTGACTCGGTTAAGAACAAAAGCACCGGAGTTTTGTTCTGACAGTTTTTTTTTTATAAAAATCTGTGTTCTTTTAATTGCATTCTGTTTATAGTTGACAGCTTTTTCGATTGGTGCTTAACGTCAGGATCTTATTAGACCTGGGTTTGCTATGGTTGATTTTCATAAACAATTTTCAGGAATTAAAAAAAGATCCTCCACGGTTGATATTTTCTCCTCTTTTATTATTGACCCAAATACTGGTAGCACAAATGTATTACGAGCCGAAACAAATCAAAAACCTTTTTGTGGGTAGTATTGGTATTTTTTCATCCGAAACCTCTTACGAAGAACACTCTTGAACAAATACCCAACTTGCACAAAATTATTGATCTGAACTTTCACATGTCCTCTGATGACGTTGCAAAGTCATTCACACAATATCAATTACATTTTCATCAGAAGTGCGAAAATATTTCCACCACTCAGGATCAGATAAAAGTACCAATTGCTTCAGTATAAAGAATTCTTTCTCTTTCATTTGATATATGAGTTAAAAAAGCATTGTGTGAAGGTTTCTAGAACACCGTTCTTCCAGATGCTGTTATGTTTGAGCACAATTGTAGACAGTCAGAAGTTTTTTAGTGGAGATCAACCTATAAGTGTCCAAGGGTTGCTCTTGTTGCTAAATCATTTTAAATTTTCAAAAAAAATGGTAATGTTCACTTGCTAACCGAGAAACTCAACTTGCTGAACGTCATGTGGTGATTCGAAAAAATCATATCATTTTATTTCAAATCTATTGTTCGCAACCATTTACTTTGTTGGTAAAAATTGTGTTTCAAATAAACAACATTGATGTTCTCGTGTCGACCGGCGGCATTTTTCGAAATATAAACAAACATTTTTCAATAATTTGCAACATTTTTAAATTAGCGATTTTTTTGCAAAACAATGTTTGAATGCTAGTCATTTTTTGAGTACATCGATTGCAATTCAAATTAAAGAAAAACATTTTTTTTTAACTTTGGATAAAAGGTGTGTCCTGCCATTATTCTGAAGACTAAATTAGCTTTACCCCAATCCGATGGACCAATCACGGCCATGAAATATTTGTCACCTGTAGAGATAATTTTATTCATAATCGAGGATTTGTTAAAATATATCTAATTTAACTCATTGAATTTTGATTTTTTGTCACAAGTTGGTTTTAGCACAGTCAACTTCACAATGTTAACAACTATCTGCATCAAAACTACAATCATTCGAAAAAATGCAACTTCCAGCCGTTGTATCTTTATCCTTTTAGAGAATTTATAATGAGATTTGTCAATACTTTTTCTCGAAAACAATTTCTCGAACAACTTATTAACTGTTACTTGTTCCATCACAACAAAAATGAGTAAGAACTAATACTTTATTGTACATTTTTACTTCGAACAGTTGAAAACAGTCATTATCACTCAAAATATCATTCAAGTCCACCATTAAACAAGCAAGTTCTCTAATAAATTATGTAGTTTTTCCGTAGTACATAATTTTCACCTTGTCCGTGTTTACGTGTTCCTGGATACGTTCAGGCACCATTTCAACTTTTTTGTCTGCTTCTCAGCAGGTTGGATGTTTCTATATCTGTAGAAATTTCCGTTGCAAGACTATGCGTTGACAATCCAACATTTTGTTATCTTCACTAAATAAAAAATTCGAAGTAGAAAACCAAGTGTGTAGGTGGAGGAAATTTATCCTGTTTCAATAACACCCTAACTTTTCTCGAGCGAATTTTTTTATCAAAACATTTCTCGCAAAGATAAGCAAAAATTTTTCAGTAATTTGCAAAAACTCTAAATGTGTGTGTCTTTTTAAAAAATGTTCGAATGCTGGTCAGCTTTTGAATATATTGATTGCATTTCTTGGGAGAGAAAAATAATATTTTTTGTACTTTGGATAAAAGGTGTGTCCTGCTGTTTTTTCTGAAAATAAGATTTGTTTTTGCCACAACCCGAAGGAACCATCAAGACTATAAAATTTTTTCACTTGCAGAGACACTTTGATTCATAATCGAAATGTGTAATAATTGAGTTTTTTGTAATTTTTTCTTCAAAATTTAACTAAAGATTTCAACTTCGCTCCACCCGGATTCAGTTTCAGTGAGCTTCACTGAAACTGAACAATTTGATAATTCAAGATGAATGAAATCGGTTGAATCCTCTTGTAATGAGGAAGGTCAACGGCCAAAACAAAGTGATTTGGATAATCGCCCTGGGGAATGCCATGACCACATTTATTAAGACATTCTAGAGCCTTAAGCGCCTTGAAGTAGACACATTGATTTGAGGTGTTTGAAATAGGTTTTGCTACAGCCAGAATTTCATTTCGATAAATCACTATTTCATTCAAATTGAATGTCTGGTAATGGAAAGGGTTCTTTCTGTTAGTTCCTAAATGGTAAAGAAATGTTGACGTTTTATTAATAATTCTTCAAACAGGTTCTTTGGAGTAGATGTCTTCTGGACTCCAACTGCGAAAGCCAGCAATGGCAACAGAAGTTCTCGGCAACACCTCCGTGTATCAACAGACAGCAGGTGTTCAAGTAAAGTTTTTCAATCGCAGACAACACATGATAAGCCCCGATCATTTTGCGCACGTAAAGATTTGTTTATGACGTCCGTATATGACGATACAATGGTTTAGAGACCTTCTGAAGGAGGCCTTTCGTAGGAGATGCATAAGGTTACACCACTGAAAAGATAGTTGTCACTGGTCAATATATCACTGGCCGGTTTTCCAAGGAGAAAACATTCCAGAGAGTCAGCAACTAAAGCTTTTAGTGCAGCAACATCAGTAGACTTGGTGTCATCTCCATTAATTTAAGCCAGTGCATCTTCATAATAATAGCATTGACAAACTAGCAGAGTTTTCTTGGCTGTTCTTCCGGATGAAAACTTGAACGCCTCGTGTGCGTAGTTGGCGTTTGTATTTGACAATTTAACAACGTTTACTTAGACTGTACGCTCTGAAAACAGAGAGTGTAGAGCGTTTTTGATAAAATACGGCAAATATGTGTTTGCTGCCTCTGCGTCAGTTCCCAAATCAGAGTCATTGGTTCTCGTGATTTTGAATTGTATTTCACGTAAAAATTTTGCGATTCCATATAGTTTTCCCTGTCGCTAACAACTTCGAACACCAGCATTGGACCATTTGGTGAACAGGATGGACTAACCTTTGGTGCAAATGCATTGTCAATGGTGACAAGGAGAGGCTGCTTCTGAAATAAGTCAAGAGTTGTGCGTGTTGCTTCTGCTGGCAGTAAATTAGTATTCATTTTTCACTTTAGAAAAGAAAAGAGATCGATATCTCAGTAACGGTTGTTCTTTTGAATGATTTTTTGTGATTTGAATGGACTGCTCTGTTTTTTTGATGAACATTGCCACCATGAACACGGCCAGTTCGGGCTCGTGAGCCACCGACTGGTTTTATACCGTTTGCTAAATGTTTATTCCAGTGCTTCAGTGCTTTAGAGATCTTCTTTTTCGCGACAACGTCAACAATCTCTTTTGCTGCCTGTACAAACAGTTCTCTTCCAATCAATTTGGCTATGCGCCAAAAAAACTTATTAGCTATCCGTGTGGCCGCCCTACCAATTCCAGCTTCTAAAGCCCCGAATCCACTACCTCGTTGACGATAGTGTCATGCAAATGATGGCGAAACTGATTTTTGTTGATAGTAAGCTTCCATTTATAATTTTTTTTTAAAGTTTAAAGTCAGAACTATTTTTCTCTTTCCTGCAAAGGTAAAGAGTTAGTTTTTATCTTAACTGAATTTCATTACACTGAAAAATGTTTGACAACATTTTGTTTTTTTTTAAATTGCTAAAAACTATTCTTTGATTTCAAAAAGTGTACCGTATTTCAGTCACCGATTTGAAATAATTACAAGAATCAGCGGTTTTTTGTGTCCGCATGCTGCTGATACTCAATTATTGTACTGTGTGATTATATCAGTTGTTTTTGAGCAAGCAGATCAAAAGGATAATCGGCGAACAAAGTTTTTGCTTCTCCGTCACTCATTGACAAATTGTCCAACAAATCTATCGTTTCATAGCCAATTTGAGTGCCTGAGTCATCTTTGATTCCTCCAAAGCTGAAAATGCTTGGTATTTGCCAGGAAAAGTAATTCTTCATTTTTGCCAAAGAAAAAGACGAAAAAACCTGTGATTTTTTTTGAATTGATGACTGAATTTTTTTTAGTCCAGTCACTTTTTTGATGGCTTTTATCAGTTATCCCAAGTTCTCATAGCTCCCAGCATAGATGTAGACTTTCTTTCTTTTGTATGGTTTTTAGACTGCTGGAGATGGAATATTTCTCTGGAGGTTTTTGTTTCCTTCTTGGGAATACATTGTGATTTGAGCGCTATTAACCTGGTTGATTCTCAATGGGAACTTAATTTCACTCAAAAACTCTCTCTAATCAGCTTTCTGGCGGATTTATTCATTTGAAAAAGTTTTAAAATTGACCAAAGTATTCTCCGGAAAGATGCTTATGGAAGCTAATGAAACTAAACGTATGCTGATCTCAATCATGATTTGTGAACGCTTGGCTATTGACTGCAATTCTAAATAATTCCAACTGATAGAACTTACCACTGATTGGATCCTGATTGAAACAATTTGTTTTTTTCTTGCAGGGCTTATCGTCGGAATATCGCAATTTTCCAGCACTTCGTTGATAAATGTTTGTTTATAACTTTTTATGAACGGAAAATCACTTTGTGATATTTCAACAAAATTACTAATTCGAAAAACTGGTCAACTAACTAATTTCTCGGACGGAATGGTGTTTAATGATAATAGATAGGGGAAGCGTTTTGGTAAATTTGTTCGGAGCACCTTTGGTTACTTGGTTGATGCTTGAGTTTACTGTTTGTACAATTTGTTTTTCATTTGAGAGATGTTTGAATATGTCCATTTGCCTTCCAGATACTTTGATAAAAATTTATTGAAAGAGTGAATGTTCCCTTCAGCAAAGCAGATTCTGTTTGCTGAAAATTTGTTAACTTATAATATCCCGCCTCAGAAAAATAGTTTTGCAATCTCCCTTAAACTCTGTTCCAGTATGCAGCCAATTTTTTTCGGCTGCTTGTGTTTAGACTACTGCTTCAAGGATTCCGATGTCGATGTTGTATATCTTGATTTGAGCGGTTCAACTCGTAGATAATTTGAAAGACAGTCAACAGCAATCAATAAGTACATAACCCCTGCGATTTGTTTTAGAAATTTGTCCACGTGTGCCAAAGCACTTGGGCGAAATTGATTGTTGTTGATGGTAAGATTGTTGTTGAGAAGTCAGAATAACTTCTCCCGTTTGTGTAAAAGTGACTAATAAACAAGTTTGGTTCTCAATTTATAAAAAAATCTTTGAATTTCAAAGTCAGAATAACTTCTCCCGTTTGTGTAAAAGTGACTAATAAACAAGTTTGGTTCTCAACTGAACCTCAATACACTGAAAAATGTTTGATAACAATTTCATTTATTTCAAATTGCTTAAAACTATTCTATTCGTTGCTTCGATTTCAAAAAGGGTACCGTTTTTCAGGCAACGATTAAAATCAATGACACGAATCAGCGGATTTTTTGTGTAGGCATGATGCTGATACTCAATTTTTGTACTGTATACATATATCAGTTGTTTTTGTGCAAGCAGATTAAAAGAGTAATCGGCGAAAAAAGTTTTCGCTCCTCGGTCAGTCATTACCAAATTGCTAAACAAATCTATCGTTTTATAGCGAATATGAGTGCCTGAGTCATCTTTGATTCCTCCAAAGCCCAAAAAACTTGGTATTTGCCACAAAAAGTAATTCTTCATTTTTGCCAAAGAACAAGACGAAAACGCCTGTGATTTTATTGAACTGATGACTGATTTTTGTTAGTCCAGTCGCTGTTTCGATGACTTTTATCAGTTATCCCAAGTTCTCATAGCTTTCAGCATAGATGTAGACTGTCTCTCTTTTGTATGGGTTTTAGACTGCTGGAGATGGAATACTTCTCTGATGGTTTTTGTTACCTTCACAGGAATACATTGTGATTTGAGCGCTACTAATTTTGTTGATTCTCGATGGGAACCTAATTTCACTCAAAGCCTCTCTCAGATCAGCTTTCTGGCGGATTTATTCAATTGAAAAAGTTTTGAAATTGACCAAAGTTTTAGCCGGAAAGATGCTTATGGAAGCTAATGAAACTAAATGTATGCTGATCTCAATCATAATTTGTGAACGCTTGGCTATTGACTGCAATTCTAAATAATTCCAACTGATAATACTTACCACTGAATGGATCATGATTGAAAACAATCACGCTTTATCTTGCAGAGTTTATCGTTGAAATATCGCAATTTACAAACAGTCTGTTGATAATTGTCGGTTTATAACCTTTTATGAACGGAAAATCAACTTGTGATTTTCTAACAAAATCACCAATTCGAAAAATTGGTCAACTAAATAATTTCTCGAACGGAATAGTGTTTAATGATAACAGATAGGGAAAGTGTTTTGGTAAATTTGTTCGGAGCTACTTTGGTTACACGGTTGACGCCTGAATTTACTGTTTGTACAAAATTTTTCAATTGAGAGATGTTTGAATATGTCCATTTGCCTTCCAGATACTTGTAAAAAAAGTTATTTAAAGAGCGAAAGTTCCCTTCAAGAAAAATAGATATTTCTTTGCTGAAAATTTGTTAATATATAATATCTCTCCTGGGACAAAGTGTTTTGCAATCTCCCTTATACTCTGTTCCAGCATCCACCCAATTAAACTCTGTTCCAGTATCCACCCAATTCTCCCTTAATCTCTGTTCCAGTTCCAGTTTTCGGCTGCTTGTGTTTTGACTATTGTTTCAAGGATTCCGATGTCCTCGTTGTATATCTTGATTTGAGTGGTCCAACTTGTAGATCACTTGAAATACAGTCAACAGCAATCAATAAGCACATATCACATGCGTTTTGTTTTAAAATTTTGTCCAAGTGTGCCAAATGAAGAGACCAAATTTCATCAATGTCACATGCAATAACTTTTGAACGTGAAAAAAGTTTTCCGCAGCCCTTTATAATTTGTGTGAGTATTCTTGTTCGCTAGAAACTATTTCATTCGATAGGTTAATTTCTGGTTAAATTGCTTGTGAAATCTTAATTTTTTTGTTAATTTTGAAAGCGTCCAAACGGTACTTTTGTGTGCGTCGACTGCTGCAATTTATCTTCAATGATCGTAAGATTCTCAAAGTTTTTTTCATCTGTACACTTCCTTCGTACGGAGTTGCGAAAACTTCCTCCGTTTTTCGTCAGTGTCACTGCTGCTTTCGTCTACGGTGAGCCGTGTACTGCTGGATTGTGGTTGCTTCTGTTAGTCCTGTTTTTGGGGCTTTTGAAATCTTGAACACTTTTGTTTCTCTAATCTCGCTACTTTTTTTGTGGCTGCTTCTGGAAAATTTTCCCAGATCAAAGTTTCAGCATTGCTGCCAATTACTTTTTCCTCTTTTGTTTGTATTGCTTTTAATAATTCAAAACAATCAGGACTGTCAAGTTTAATTGTTGGTTGCTGTCAATTGTACAAGAAACCGAATGCCTTTATGTCAGTTGAACTGCTGTCATTGAGTAATTTCTTGTTTTCACCAATGAACACACAATTAGACTTTTTGATTAGATCTACAATGTTCTTCTTATTAAGAAATTTGAGCGAGGCAAATGAAATGAAAATGTTTTCAAGACCTGTACTGCCCGTTTATTCGAACTTCCGAACCAATTTTTGTCAACAACAATAGCACCAGATTCTTGTTCCGACAGTTTTTTATTGATCTGTGTTCCTTTCTTCATTGTAATCCTTGAATTGCATTCTAATTATAATTGACAGCTTTTGTGATTTGTTTTTAACGTCAGTATCTTATCAGACCTGGATTTGGTATGATTGATTCGGATTGATTCGAAATTTTTGGGAATTAAAAGTACCTCCTCGGCAGTTGATATTTTCTCCTCTTTTATGATTGATCCAAATACTGATAGCAAAATTGTATTATGAGCCGAACCAAATAAAAATGACTTTTGTGAGTAGTAGCAGTCTTTTTTTTTCAACCAAAATCTTTTTACGAAGAACACTTTTGAAAACGTTCCCATTTTGCTGAAAATTACCAATCTGAATTTTGACATGTCCTCTGATGTTGTTGCAAATCATTCACACAGTACCAGTATAAAATTTCGATCAGAAGTAGAAAGAAATTTCCACAACTCAGGATCAGATAAAAGTACCAATCGCTTCAGTATAAAAATTTTTTTCTCTCTCATTTGATATTTGAGTTATATCGGCATTGTATGAAGTTTCGTAGAACACCGGTGGTCTAGGTTTGTCAATGTTTGAGCAAAATCGTAGACAGTCAGACGTTTTTTAGTGGAGATCAATCAATAAGTGTCCAGATGTTTCTCTTGTTGCTATTTCATAACAATTTTCCAAAAATTAGTAAGGTTCAATTGCTTACAGAGAAAGTAAACTTGCTGAACGTCATGTGGTGTTTTGAGCAAAATGACATGAGTTGTATTCAAATCTATTGTTCGTAACTATTTGCTTTGCTGGTGAAAATTGTGTTTCAAATAAATAATGTTGATGTTCTTGTGCTGACTGGCGGCAGCTAGCTTGAACAATTTTTTTGTCATTATAAATTTTCTTGCAAAGGTAAATAAACAATTTTGAATAATTTGCAACAACTTTAAATATGTGTTTTTTTAAAACAAAATTTTAATACTGGTCAACTTTTGAGCACATTGATTGTATTTCGTATTAGAGGAAAAAAATCTTTGTGTACTTTGGATTAAAGATGTGTCCTGCTATTTCGTTTAACCCAACCCGATGGACCCACCACGACGGGCAAAAAAATCTTGTCACTTGTAGAGATAAGTTTATTCTTAATCGAGGGTTTGTTCAGATATATCCAATTAAATTCAATGGATTTTGATGTTTTCTCTTAAAATGGTTTTAGCACAGTCAACTTCACAATGTAAGCAAATATTAGCATCAAAATTAAAACCATTCAAAAAATGCAACTTTTAACCGTTGTATCTTTATCCTGTTTTAGAATTTTTAATAAGATTTGACACTACTGTTTCTCAAAAAAGTCTCTCGAACAACTTGATCAACTGTTACCTGTTTCGTCATAACAAAAATGAGTTTAAACTAATAATTTATTGCACTTTTTTTTACATTGAACAGTTGAAAACATTTATAATCACTCAAAAATTGATTCATGTCCACCATTAAGCACGCAGGTTCTCAGGTAAATTATATAGTTTTTCCACAGTACATAATTTTTTTCACCTTGTCCGTGTTTACGTGTTCCTGAATCTGTTCAGGCACCATTTCATCTTTTTTTGTCCACTGCTTCACAAGTTGGATGTTTCGACATCTCTAGAAATTCTCTATGCAAGACCATTCGTTGACAATGCGACATTTTGTTTCCTCCACTGAATAAAAGGTTCGATGTAGAAAACCAAGTGTGAAGGCGGAGGAAATTTATCCTCTGTCAATGACACCCTAAATTTTTTCGGACAAAATTGAGTAACACTATTTATCGTTTCGCCCATGCAAATGGAAAGGTTCAGTGTCCCCTCTTTCGTGATCAAGCCGCAAGTAGTCGATTTCGGTGTCAAGATAGCTTCCGCTCTCGTCAATTCCTCTGCTATTGGTCAACCTATCAAAGCCAAAACAAGTTTGTTTCTAGTGCACAATGCTTGTTGAGGCTGCGACCTTGCGTTCAGCGACAATTCCACAGTTTACTGTACAAAAAAACTGTAAGATACATTAGGACAATCAGGAGTATTCAATTCGACTAATGGAAAATTGAGAAATTCCGATAAAAAATGAGCCTTTTCCAAACCTTGAGTGATAAACCGCTCTCAAGTTTCCCAAGCGAATGCTTTGGTTAATTTGTGTCACATAAATGTAAGTATAGTTTTCACAATTCCAGTCCAAGCTACGCAAAATTTTGGATACCCAAAAATAATTGAAGTTTTCTGCAGATTTGTCGAATCAAAAAATTTTAACGGTGGAGAAAATGAAACACAATTGATGTAATCATCTTTGCGTAACAACCAACTCTTTAGCAATGAAATTTTCCGTTTCTTTGACAGAAATCTTCAAGGTACAACACAAATGTTTTACTGCTTAACATTCGAACAAGTGAAATATTTTTGAGTAAAAACTTTATCATAAAAAAACAGAATTCCAGTCACTTGTTCATTAAAGCAACTGTTAACCTTCCAGGGCAGCGTGTATTAGTAGCCGGGTTTTTCAATGTAGAGCTCATAGATGCCATGCTCAATAACGTTAGGCAAAATAACATTTGTTGTAGAAATTTTTAGTCGATTAGGTTTGAATCTGAAGAAGAGTCATCTATTCCTATAATTCCTCCGTATGGCCGACGTTTTAAAGCATTCTAATAATCAAAAAGTTACTTTCGACTGAAGTATTCACTTGCTGCTAAAACTTAATTCAGTCTCGTTGAATTCATTGAGTAACTTTTGGCTAATAACAAATACTTCTCATGGATAGTTTTTAAACAGTTTATGCAAACATTTCATTTATCCAGATGCATACTGAGATAGTTAAAATCGATCGAAACTGAAAAATTAGAGAATTACAGATACTGAAGAATATTTCTGCTTGTCTATGCTTGTCATTTGATTTTAATAGAGCACAAACCTTTCTTAGTTTAGTAGCGCGACGCCTTTAGAACAGTATTAAATTTAGGGCTCAAACCAGATCCTTTAAATTTCTCTTTTTAGTTTTTATATTCTGTCTTAATTACCAACAAGTGTAATTATATAATTTGGCGCTCTGATAACTCAGATTACGGACTGCTCAGATTACATTAACTGTAATACTTAGTAACTTCTCTTATCATACTATTTTTCGAATGGTGTCTTTTGTCGGTATATTTACAAGTCTCCAAAAAATCATTCAAGTCTACTTATAAGTGTGAAAACAGAAGTAGTTGTCAATGAATTCCTAAAATGTTTCCCATTACAGTCATAGTGGAAAAAATATCTACCGGTACTCAAATAATTGCATACTAAACTAAAAAAAGAATATTGGTATTGTTCATCAGGAGTTTCCAGGTGAAAGAATGGAGAACTATGAAACACATGGTATTACCTGTTGTTATTCTTGAATTTTTTCAGTCTCTTTGATTTGGAAGCACTTCACTTAAGGGAGCACAATATACTACCGACTATGTAGCTGGTTATACTCGTAAAGTGTTTTGAATCGACGTTCTGGGAGATGACATAAGAGGAATTTTCTATGATACGATGTTGAAGAAATAATTTTTCAAAAAAAATATTGGCAGGACCTGAAAGTTGTTGACACTTATTGGAAAATCCCACCTATTATTGAAAATCCAGATTCAACAACCATCAGCTTTGAAAATTCAATACGCTCTACAGCAACAACAACAAGTGTTATCAAAACACCCAAATATATAAGGCTTATGGCAACCAACGGTCGTGAAATGCAGCCTGTCAGTTCTTGTCTTACTTCAAAAAAGCGTAAACTTTAAATGAGTCAATTAAGAAAATCAAACACTTCTAATCTTTTGTATTGCATTAGCTCAATCTTCATAAAGTACTAATGTTGCAAATTATCTTCAGATATCAAAGTTTTAATTTAATTTTGACAAATGTTCATTGCTAGTAGTATATAAGTTTTCATCCAAATAAAATGAATCTGCTAGTTAAGTCACAAGACATAAAAGATGATATATTGCCTTAATATTTGTAGCATAGTAGAAAATGTTTACACAGGCAACTACATAACGTTTTTTTGTGCAGGTAAAATTGTGAGGAAATCGAAGAAGGAATAATCGTTAACCACTGACATAGTTTGTCTACAAATCAAACTCCAACTGAAACCCAGACAACTTCGTATGTGTCTGCTCTATTACTTTACTAAAAACTGTTTTAAACCATAATAACAATAACCAACCAAAGCAGACAGCTTAAAATGCAATATTATTCAGAAATATTTTCTTGACCTTCTTTGTCGACCGGCTGTCAATTCACAATCAAAAACGACAATTACTCTTGTGAAACGACTATTCGTAATGGCTATAGTAGTTAGTCATAGTATAAAACAACTCTAAGAAAAGATTGGTGACTATGATAGTTCTAACAACAACAGCAGCAGCAACCACTCACCTCCTTGCTCATTACTATATTTTATTCTATGCTTGATCTAGTAAATTGTGAATTGAAGCTTTGAGCAGACTGGTTGATGGCAAAAGACATTAGGAATTCAACAAACAGTCCACATTTTTTGTTCTCAACTAGTTAGTAAGCCGCGATTGATTACCCTAGTTTTATGATAAGATTTGATAAAAATTTTTTATACTGAAAAAATAACAAGGTTAACTGGACTAGTCCAAAATCATTGAATTTTTCAATGATGACCAGGTGAGATGAGGTCATCAAAAAAATCATCTTTCAGACCTGAAATCTGGTGCAAAATTCATTTCACAGATTTTTAATACTAGAAAACTTTCAATTTTTAACAAAATTTTTCAAATTTTTTCCGATGATGACCAATTGAGATCAAGTCAACAAAAAATTATCCTTGAGAACTAAAACTCGGCGCATGTTTTTATTTCAAAAAAAATCTCTTTTTTAATTATTTTTGCATTGATATGGCTCAACTGGGTTGTTGACAAGATGACAACCTCTAAAACAGCAGTGCTACTTCCCAACTAACATCCAAAACAAACGAATCCCAGCAAAACGTCAGAAATTTGATAAAATAGCAGATTGAACTAAAAGGAGCTGCTTTGCTCTCTAAAACTTATGAGCGGGTATATCAATCCATATAATCATGTTTGCCCTGTTTTTTAATATATATTCCCTGAAATCCAAGTCTTGACAATAAGAGCACTCGGATTTTGTACTACATATTTGGACTGAATATTTTTAAATTTCAGATTGCAGCTTTAAATGAGTTGACGACCCAAACTGAGTTGATGACATGATGACAAAAACTAAAACAGCAGTGCTACTTCCCAAATAACGTCCAAAACAAACCAATCCCGCCAAAAACGTCGAAAATGGACAAAAGAGGTCAAAAAATGTGTCTTACTGGGCGCGCAATGGAGGTAGGACATTTGGGTGTTCCTGAGATTTTTTTTTCGATTTTTGTAGTTTTTTGGCGTTTGGCTAACCAAAACGCTGAAAAATTACATAAAATTAAAAAAAAATTTTGTGTCACCCCCGTAGCAAACCCAGTAACACCCAAATGCCCCCCCCGTTTCGTGCCCAGTAACACACCTTACTACTACTGTGTGTTAATGCACTTGAAGACGGTCTGAGCAGCTTTGCTCTGAGACCTCAGCTACTTGGGTTCTGTTTAGCGCAATCTCATCTGAAAGTGTTTTAATGAAGACCCATTTTGATTTTGTACGCTTTACACCAGCTGGTGCGTTCATATTTGTCTGGACACCTCGAATTTGGGCCTGGGACCTTATCTTAAGGTAATTGAGAAAATAAGTGCTGTCTATCCGGGCAAGACTTACTTGAAAAGTTGATTGAGACAGACGGCTGAACAAATTCAGCTCTATCTTCCTTCCTTTCGCCATCTTCCATCAATTATAATTTTGAACCTCAGCCTTCACTCGTTTATGAATTAAGATAAAGACTTTACTTGTGAATTGAACTTCATTTGAAGCCAAGCAATTTGAACAAATCTTGAGTTTGAAGAGTACACACAAACTGTTTGCCCATCGTATTGTAGAGAGAAACTTATATATTTCTTAACGTTTAACGAGCATATGCAAATGCATAGGAATAGAACCGACAGATAGCCCTAATCTGACCTTGTCTCTTGCCCCACAAAAGTTACCCTGGTCTCAGAAGCCCCCGTTTTCAATTTGCCGCAATGATTGCCATTCACCGTCCAATTATGGAACTGAATGTGAAGATACGGTTTCCGCAAATTGTTGGTTCAAAATGACATTGACATATACTTGTGAAAAGATACCCTCTCAATCATCTATCTACGTTTAGTTGTTGTATTTAATCGTAATCGTCACTCCAAAAACTTGGTCATTTGCTTTGAACGTTTCTTTCTGAGTTTAAAATTTAGCCGAGATCTTGTTTTTGCGTACATAGATATTAATTATCAACCAAAAGGCTTCAGATGAATAAAAAAATCTTTGGTAAGAAAAGACCCAGTGTCTAAGGAGAAATCATTTGAACCAAACTATTATATATCCTCAAATTTATAAAGTTGCCTTCCAAGATATTGTCGGAATAGCGCTCGAGCGAGAGCCTACAATTAAACACTAAATCGATTTAAAAAGAATCAAAGCAAAGTGATAAAAGTGGCACACATTACTCTGTAAGATGAAAATTATGCTCTCGTAAAAGAGAAGTCCTCTCTTCAATAACGACTCATCTTGTTTTGGACTGAAAATTTGTCAACAAGGACTATATACGATTTAACTTATAGTTAAGTTTATATAAAGTTGAATCGCGATTTATCTTTATGTTGAGTATAGAATTGCAATCCAATAGTACTATAATACTTTACGATTTGTTTCTGAAGATTTTTTGTTCAATAAAGTTGCCTGTGGCTTTCGAACTTCTTCAAACAAAAATTACCAAGTTTTTAGTATCTTCCGTGTTAAGAAGCATTCCAACATGCGAAATAACCAATTCTATTAGCCGCCATTAGCTAATCCGAAGGCTAACTTTTCATCACTTTCCTTTTTTATATATATTAAAAGTTCAAGAATTGGCCAAATGTCATTGAAGCAGGATCTTGAAAATCAATGTCCTGCGTGAAAACACCCGGGTCAACGATCATACAACTTTCTGTGATTTCGTGCTAAGTCATATATGATTTTTAGTAATCATACTAGGTCATATAAGATTTGTATGAATTCTTGGTAGTCATACAATGACCATATATGATTTCCTAGAAATCATACAAGGATCATACAAAAAAATTCAAAGACTAAAAACTGTAAAATTTTGATCTTCCATTGAAGTTGAAAAAAATTTCTTGAATTTCATGCAAGGTCATATATGACACATAATTCCTTGACTGGTGCCACAAATTCTCGTATATGTAGTCAGAGGACTTATTAAATTATTATATCGCATTTGCAATCCACATTTAATTCTTTCTTTGTGTGCGCTAAAAGAATAACTTTGTGGTTTAAACGTATTAACTTGACGTGATATCCAATTTTTTTCTTGATTAATTTTGTTTTATAAGTGAGCATTTATATGTATAAACTGGCTTCAGATTGTGTCAAAAAATTTGTTGTTTATTTGGGTTAACTCCTTTTCTTTGTGCCCAACTTGCAATTGATATTGTACGTTGGGGTCTTTTTGGCGGATCACAATGTGATGCCGGGGTATCATATAGGTGATGCCCTACCGAATAAAAACAAAAAATATAAAGTGTTCAAGATTTTCAAAAAAAATATGTACGACTCTTTGTAATCGTACTAGGATCATATATGATTTCTTGGTAATCATACAAGGATCATATAAGAATTCTTTGGTTTCATACTAAGATTGTACTAAGAAATCAAGTATGGACAGTATGGAATCATATATGATCATTGTATGAAATCAAAGAAACTTCAACCCGGGCAACTTCAATCTGCTGAATAAAAATCATACAAAACAAAAAAACAGCGAGAAAGAAGGTACAACCACACGCACAAACACTAACACACAATCACACACATATATATATATATATATATATATATATATATATATATTTATATATTTATATATTTGTATTTATATATATATATATATATATATATATGGATTCGATGGAGAAATCATTTGAACAAAATGATTTTTATCCTAAAATTATGACGCATAGTTGCCATTCACGATATCGTTGGAATAGCGCTCGATGAAGAAA
>NW_027450510.1:0-12314 GCF_964194025.1 Convolutriloba macropyga | reverse complement strand
TGTTTGTATATATATATATATATATACATATATATATATATACGTATATATATATATATATATATATATATATATATATATTTATATATATATATATATATATATATATATATATATATATATATATGTATATATATATATATTTATATATGAGCAGATTCTTCCTCAATAATTTTATCACTTTGTCTTGAGAACAGCGACCCCCCAAAAAGAATTCCTTAATTTCAAACCGATAATTCTATAACTCTTTCGCTAAAAATTTTGTTCAAACTTGTTGTTTTTTACAATAAACAATCCCTAATAGCATGTCAAGCATTCGAAATCGCTGGCTAAATTAAAAAAAAAACATTTAATAAGTTCTCCATCTAAGATGATTGTAATCCGCTATCGCATTTATTGTCTATCTTCACGCGTCAATCAGCACTTCTAAGTATATAAATACATTTATATATTATATATATATATATATATATATATATATATATAATTTAAATATATGAGCAGATGATTCCTCAACGTTCTTATCATTTTTTCTTAAGAAGAGCGTAACAACAAAAAAATCATTACCCAAATTTCAAACTGATACTGTTATAACTGTTCCGCAAAAAGTTTTGTTTAAGCTTACTTTTTCTCAACGACAATTAATCACGAATTTCAAGTCAAACATTCAAAATAGAGCGCTATTTTGTAGAAAATGTAATATATTCTCCACCTAAGATGACTGTAATCCGCTATCGTATGTATTGTTTATCTTCGCGCATCAATCAACACTTCTAATTCAGCTATACAGCTCTGAAAACTTTTACATGACATACTTGTTGGAAAATTTTTTTGTGCCAATTTTAAAAAGATGAGGTGAGTGGATCTCTCGAAAGAAGTGAACGATATATTCCTACCTAGACAATTGTTGAAAATCAAAAGTTTTGTTTATTACAGAAACGTACATAAAAGCAAGATTAACACAATGAATTTTCGATATTTTACTTGAAGCAAATAATGAAATTAATTTTCGTGTTGTCGACCTGCAGTACAATAATTACCAAAAAAAGAAGGTTATGAATTTGTTCAAATGGACGTATTTCTGGGATTAGTACATCAAAATAACCCGTGGTTAGACCATAAAATAAGCATAGTAAAGTCCAATCGAATATAACCGGAAAAAACACAAAACTCGTAATAAGTTTTATGACAGGTCAAAGTAGTTTGGAGAGACAGACTGCATAATTTAATGTAGAGAACCTCTACCGATTAATAAAAACCATGCTCCGACTGACCAGAGTAGAGAAATTGAATTGGTCCGACAATTGATTTTCATCATTTTAGTGAAAAATCAACTTGAAGAATCAATGAAAAATGATCACCTTTGTTGCAAACAAAAAAAGCAGGACATTAAAACAATACAGAATTAGTTACATATTCATGGTATACCTTGTGACAAACAAAAAAATACCGTGGAGAACTTAAATGAGTTGTTCTCGAAATTCTGAGCTCGAGAATAAACACACTCACTAACAATGCCAAAATCTTATGGACAACCTTATGATAAGAGTCGCAAAATAGGATGTACGAAAATTACAAGGAGAGTTCTACCGAAAAAAAGGTTGTTTAAGGGTTGTAAGGGTAGAAATAGAGAATACGAACGGCCCATATGCAACCAAATCAATGGAAGTACCGTTTAGAGTGGAATAATTAGGATGCAGAAGACTTCCCTCTGGTAGAAACAGACTCAAGAGTTCAAGACGAAACTGAATCGTCTTGAGAGATCAAAAAAATTGAACCAAAAGAAGCGCCTGAACAAAAAAACAAGGCTTGGACTACGACCCTGGACCTGGCAGACAAATATCAGCATCACTCGATTTTCGTGGAATTGCCAAGAGTTCATTGATGAGCTTTTGTGTTCATAACATAACGCTAGCAACATTTGACTATTATAAATGTATATACAATCAAGTTATATCAATTTAAAAGTCATCAATAAGTAAAAGAGAAAGTTCGATTTCGGAAAGATGAGTTTACGATCCTGTTTTTACAGAGTTTTTCTTTTAAAAACAAATGATTGCTCTTGTTGCTGTGAGCCAATTCAAGCGCCAGGAAGGCTTTCTGCTGGCTCTGCTTGCTTTTATTCTTTTTCTTAGTGTTCTTTGTTAGCCTCGTATAAGTTGATTAGCTCGTCGTTTCTCCATGTGTGGTAAAATATCAATATTTTTTTTCATGAGAGAAAAATGTCGTTAATTAAGATTAATAATTCAAGAAGTAATGAATAGTGAGTAAAGGAAGAGTAAATAATTAAAAAAACAAAGAAAAATAGATAAATAAAATAGGAATAGGGCTGCGCTCATGGTGGGGATTAAATTACTGCACCTCGTTTGATCAAAGAATTAGAGGACTGCCCTAGAACTCGCTTTTTTAGCGTAAAAAGTGTAATTCTGTTCACGAAGGCAAGCATTAAGACGCGTTAAAATAAATTGAGAGAATGTAAGAAAAAGTGCAGTTGCAACAGTTATATACTTTGCTTCAAAAAGCAAGATTAAAGCGTTTAGAAGAATGAAGTAAAGGATAGGATAACACTAGCAACATTTAACTGCCTATTGAAATGAAACTTGAAACGCATTAACAATTCTTCTCAAATAGTATTTATCTTGGCTCATCTTGAAGCGCCTTATTAAGAAATTGACATTCCGCATCATCAACTCCTTTTTTTGATATGACATAGCTATCGACATTATGTCATACAAACAATTCTTAAATGCTGATATGAATAAAGGTTACATTATTCGTACTGTATTTAGCTGCACGAACATTTTAAAAGTGTGGAAGCAACTCATATCCAATTGTTCTAATTTCATTTGAGACAGATCAGAAACAGCCGATTAAGCAGTGAAATTAGTTGAATCAACCTTGATACATCACTAATCAAGCTTATCAATGATATTGCATTCCCGAGCATTTTTTTACCAGTCCATACTTTTTTGATTTTTTTAATTCACTTTTTAATTCGTTTCTACAGATTAAACTGGGTTTGCTGGTCTAGAAGCTTGTTTTTATAATGATTTATCGCTTTAAGCGACTTTATCTTTTGTTGATTACTTCGGTATGTGTTCATGCTTGTTATTATTTCCACAGTTTTGCTAATCGTAACTGAAACATCACTCAGGAAACAAAATGAGTTTTACTGTTCATGAGAGACCTAATGATTTTTGAAGAGCTGGTGAAAGCTAAACTAAAAACAAACTGTACGTTTACAAAGGCAATCTTAGAGCGTGGTTGAACCATAGTATCCTATTAATTAACACTGGCGAGTATTCTTTGGTTGTTATTTGGAGTTTAATGTGATTGATTGGCCTGCTGACGATCTTTAAATGTTACTCCAGAGTACTGATTGATATCTATTTACTGTAGAAGAAAGGGAAAGATACGCTGTTTATATGATTATTTTTCAAACTTCTCGACGTGTGCAACTTCAACTTTGATCAAAGCCTTGTTTGTCTTGCTTTTAATTTT
The DNA here is from genome assembly GCF_964194025.1 of Convolutriloba macropyga. NCBI lineage: Eukaryota > Metazoa > Xenacoelomorpha > Acoela > Convolutidae > Convolutriloba > Convolutriloba macropyga. The sequence goes on along the minus strand of NW_027450510.1, from coordinate 8,813 downwards.
TATTCAATTTTCTTCCCCTGTTTTCTGACTGGTGATAAATCTCATTTCAAACTTTGATCAAATTGCGGTATATTTTACCAAGCTATTGCGTGCAAAGAATTTTTTGCTATTCAGCATTGAACTTGCTGTCGTCGACATGTACCCGAAATTAACTCAGGAATGAAAAGAAAATCCAAAATTTGCTGCCATAAATCCAGTGGGATAATTCAGTGAAGCCGGCGTTCGGAAACGATCTTTCAGTACAGCTGGCGTTCTGAAACATGATGTTGGGATCTAGCTGCGTTTTTAGTCTTCGTCCTCCGGGAAGACACAGGTCCTGTGTTTTCGGCAGAAGAACTGCTCCCCAACCACTTTGTGTGGAGATGAAGGTGTCAGCGTCTAGTCAATGTCGAAGACACAGATTTGGACGAATAAATATTCCCATTATAGCCCCTTTTTCTTATGGTATATAAACCATGATTGGTGTGGGCTATAGATTATCTGACCAAAAAGCTGGGGGCTATAATGGTAAAGACCGCTATTATTGGGACTCAAAAATAATTCATATCTTATTCAGAACCACCAATGAGTTAAGTAATCATAAGAATTTAGGCAGGAACATTAATTGAAATTGTCTCAACAAACCAAAACATCGAACAGCTTCAATTTCCTCTTCTGGCTGCGTAACACTAAGCTCTTCTACGTGATAAACTAGCTGAAATTTTCGTTCAGTGCCTGAGGATGGTCAACTGCTTCCGCCCGGACGTTTGATACAACTCGTACCTTTCGATTAGCCTGCGACATTGTTCACTTTTTAAGTTACTTTGTAAACACAAGTATTGATCTTTCTCATCATGTACATCATTATCAATATGTTTAAATTATCAACATATTTATTTACAACTGAATCATCCACCCCATCATGCACTACCACGTCATCTACCACAACAAATATATACATCATAACCACATCTTATAATCACCTTTTTATAATTGCATCGTCTATGTAGTTATAACCGCATCCATCGGCCGTTTACGACCCCCCTAAATAGTTTAACTTTGACATTCAAGGATTGTCCGTTCAACTGTTTATGTCTTCGCCATGAGCTAGCACCTTCTTCTCCGCACAAGGAAGTCGGGGAGCAGTCCATCTCTAGAAGACACAGGACTTGTGTCTTCCCGGAGGACGAAGACTATGCCCGCAGGTAGTTCCCAACATCACCTTTCAGAACGCCAGCTGGACTGAAAATTGCGTTTTCTCGGAAATACTAAACCCGGCTGTTTTTGTTAGATAGTTTGGGCCTTGTTCAATTCCCCCCCCCACAGTATGTTATCTTTGTGCACCCAAACCCCCCCCCCCAACCGACCCCTTCCCTCCTACCCACCCTCCCCTTCCCTGTTTGGCAGCTAGTTCTACCATGACTGAAGACGTTTTGCCATTTGCTAATAGTTCGTGCAATTTGACTGAAAGTTTCAAACTAGTGCGCGGTTATTTTTAAATTGATGTGTTATATGCTTTTTGTGACTTTCTAAATGTTCGTTATAAGACTGAATAGCTTCTGTGCAGTCTGTTTCAACATGATATGCTATGAGTATAGCGTGTTCAGAGATTTGCTCATAAACAAACTGCTCCGTGCTACTCCAGTCGGTACTCAGCTCTGTTCAGTAGACAGGCAATCGCCATCGAAGTCTATCCAGAAGATTTTCAATTGGCTGTTTCTGCTGGCCCGAGAATTGGCAGTCGGAACGGATTCTGTCAATTTTGAATTCGCGTTTTAAACTTATTTTGCAACGGCTCAGTTGTGTTTGATATTCAGTTTTGCTTGGCCAGTAAAGAAAAGCCTCGAGAACCAACTCCGGGCGACCACTCGGCAGCGTGCCATTACTTGACATTAAAAATTGTCAAATTGCCAAAATATTTCGACAAAAAATGTCTCTAAAATGATGATACGCTTGATTTATCAGTTCGCAGTACAAGGTATCTCTGAAAATTTACCTAGTTTTGTTATTGAGTTATTTCTCAAAAAATCTGTTACAATTTCGGCTAAGCTCTTTTGTTTTCTCTCTCTGTTGTTTCCAAGAAGAGTAATTTGGATTCAAAGTTTGCTCCATCGAGAGGTGTTTTTTTTGGAGGAGACACGTAACTTAAAAGCATAGCAGTTAGTTCAAAATCTTAAATGATGAATATATCAAATTACAATAGACTAACAATTATTTATTATAATATTATATATAATGATTACATGGAGGCTGCTTGTATATAATTCTATTCAATAAAATCGGATTTAAAAAAATTTCCATTCTATTTTAAAACTGATCGAAAATGAGAGCCCATATTTCGTATCGTTCTCCACACAGGTTGAGGTCCAGACCCAAATTTTTGTACGATCAGAAATTCCAGGCCAAAATTATCTCTGATCAGACTTTCCAGACGGAAATTAAAACTGATCAGACTTTCAAGACCCAAGTTACCTCTGATCAGACTTTCCAGTCTGATCAGAACAATGCTTTTTTGTTGCCTCTTGGCAGAGCCAACATCTCTCAGAAAAAAACAAAAAAATGAAAAAAAAAGCGCTCGAAGTTGTCCCTGATCAGACCCAATTGCGTTCGAAAACATTTCTGATGCGACCCAAGTGCGCTTGAAGAGGTTATGATCAGACCCAACTGCGCTCGAAGTTGCCTGTGATCAGACCCAAGTGCGCTCGAAATTGCCTCTGATCAGACCCAATTGCGCTCGAATCCGCCTATAATCAGACGATATTCAGACCATCGTCCAGACTGTAGTGCGCTCGAACTTCTATCCAGACGCTGTTGTTGTGGTCTGGGAACACACGGGTGTGCGCTCAACTGGGTCTGATAATAAACCAATTTGGGCCTGGACGTCAAACTGGGCATTTTTCCCTGCAAGATATCTCTGTTTGATTAAATTTTCCCTCCTTGGTTTCTTCTTCGTTTTCAGTTTTGTTTCCTAATTGGTTATATGCTAAAAACTCGAGTTGTATGTTTTTCGATTTATTTGTTCCCACTTCCTTTTTTAGCGAACAAACGGGAAGTACTGCATTCAATCCAGGGTGAGAAAACTAAAGATTTATAAATCTTGAATGGAAGATATCCAGAGTAAAAGTCAATGCAACGCCTTTGTGAGGCATCAATCAGCAATTTATCAAAATCAAAGAGTTGATAAAATGCAAGTGAACATTTAATGTTTTACTTTTAAGCCAAGAGAGGCTAAGACAAGCATTCAAGATCCGTAGTAAAAAGAGGATAAGACAATCAACAGTCTTCTTCTTCTTCTGTTATAATGTCTGTTGACAGACGTTGATTGCCTCATTTGTGAAGATTTTCAATTTTTCTCGATCTCTGGCCTTATCTATTATGTCAATCGTTCTTCCAGGGGACTGTTGTAGGAAGAGGGTCCTCTGTTTGCCTCTTGCTTTTTTCCATCTATTTTTCCGGAAAGTGATAGCACAAGGAAGCGCAATTGTCGTCGTTTGATTTCCTTGAGCAAGCTTTTCTGTTTGCAGGTGATTCTCAGAACTTCTGCATTGCTCTTTTAGACTGTCCAGGATATCCGTTGCATTCATCGCAAACACCACAATTCGAAAGCACAGATTCTGTCTTGTATCACTTTTGATATTGTCCATGTCTCGCTGCAATATGTGTAAATCGGGTGCACATAACATTTCAAAACCCGGTATCTGCATTGGAAGGACAATTTTTTCGTTACACAGCACACTCCTCAGCTGGTTGAAAGCAGCTTTTGCATGGGCGCTCTTGATTTCGTATTCATCTTTGCATGCCCCCGATATCGTACAGCCCAAGGATTTAAAATTTTCTACCTGGTTCAATGTACTCCCGTCCACCAGAATCTTGCAAACTGGGGCTTTTGCCTTCTTCGACACAACTATGACTTCTGTCTTTTTGGTGTTGATTTGCATGCCGAATTTATTGCTCACACAGTCGAGTTGTGTTACCAAGGCTTGTAAGACCTCTTGGTTATTGACAATTAAGACTGTGTCATCTGCGTATCTCAATTTGTTGACATTGACACCTCCTACAACAATTGTTGGGAGGTTTTTAATGGTTCTCATGAAGATTTCAATGAACAAGGAACATAAATCTGGCGATAATACGCAACCTTGTCTCACACCTCTTTTCTTCGGCCCCATTTTGCTTACAGTGTCATTAATCCTGATGCCTGCCTCCTGTTGATAATACAGGTTCTGTATCAGTCTCAAATCTTGGTCGTCCAGTTCCACATCATCTAAGAAGTACATTCGTTCGTTGTGCACCACTCAATCAAATGCTTTGGTGTAGTCAACAAAACACAAGTAGATGTCTGTTTGCATCTGTTTTGATCGCTGATTGAGGACTTTGAGAATGAAAACTGCATTCTTTGTTCCGCAATCTGCGCGGAATCCGTATTGACAGACATCAATTTCTTGCATAAACTTCGATTTCATGCGCTAGATTACAATTTTCAGTAGGATTTTGGTATAATGCAACATCACACTGATTGATCCAAATTCGTGATATTGCACGGTTTCTGCCTTTTTGCGCAGTGGTATGAAAATAGATTGACACATTTCCTAGGTTAAACGGTCCCTCTCGTATACTTATTCATCAAATGTTTTAGGTTTTTGAGCGCTGATTCGTTCAGCAACTTCAACATTTCAACTCTGCCCTTATCTGGTCCGGGCGCCTTTCTTATTTTCGCAGTCTAGATAGTTTGGCGCACCTCCGGTTCGAGCATTTCGGGGCCTGAGAGAATTCCGTCAAGGAGTAGTGGTTTGTCGCTTCGATTTGGGTCATCGTACAGGTTCTCAATGTACTCACTCCATCCATCAGCAACTTAATCACTCTCGTCCATCAGCAACTTAACTTCATTGTCCTTTACTCAGGTGTGCTTTGAGAAGCTCCTGTATCTCCCTGCTAGCTGTCGAATATTTCGGTGTGCTTCCATTTGAAGAGTTTCTAATTCCTTGCACGTCGTATTCAGGTAGCTCTCCCGTGCTTTGAAGCTTTCTTTTATCACTCTGCTAAGTATTAGTATATAGGCATCCATACGATTTTGTGATTTCGCTTTCCTTCTCATTTCCATTAGTTCAACAATTTCTTCGGTTATCTAAGATTTTTGATTCTGCTTCTTGCTTTTTGGTACGCATTCACTGGCTACATTTATCGCTTGGACGAAGATCCCGTAGGTCTCCTCTATCGACATTTTCGATTTGTCCACTTTTCCCAGTCTCTCTTCTAGTGTGCCATGGATCTCCTTGACTGTCTTTGGGTTGATGTTGTCCCAGTCCGGCAATTTCTTCTTTGTTTCTTTGCAAGGTAATTTCAATTGTACTCTCAATTTGACAACCACTGGGTTGTGGTCGCTCCCGCAATCGGCCCTAACTGCCGTGCTTGAATCTAGGACACAGAACATGAATCTTTTCGGCGCAAGTATGTAATCGATCTGATTTAAGCACCTTCCGTTTGCACTAGCCCACGTCCATGGCTTCTTCTCGGGTTTAGCAAACTCACTAGCTCCCCATTCTATCAGCCTTACTCCTCTTTCATTCATGTTGCCTAGTCCATTGCCCCCGCTTGCCGGTGCATTTTTCTTGTTTCCAACATTTGCATTGAAATCTCCCATAACAATGAGCATTTCCTTGCTTTTCCGGTTTTTAAGAGCTGTTTCTACTTGCTCATAAAATTTCAAGATTTCCGCTTCTTCCGAATCAGCCGTGTGTGCATAGACTTGTAGTATGCATAGTGTTTTGTGTTTCAATTTCAATTTCATAAGTGCAACTCGGTCCGATATAGGCATGAAGCCTTTAATACCACTGCTTAGGCTTTTGCCCACAATGAAACCCATCCCGTGGGTTTGAGAGTTGTTGCCCGAGTAGCAGACACAAAGTTCATCTTCATAAAATGTGCCTGGGGCATTCCATCTCATTGTTGACAAACCTAACACTTTCCATTTAAGACGTTCCATTTCTTTGATTACGTTTTCCAGTTTGCCTTGCTGAAACAAGATCCTGACATTCCATGTGGCTATTAAACTGTAATTCTGCTTCCATGTTCTACGGATAGTTTTCGTGTTGTCTTTGTTGTCCTTTGCAGTAACTGAGTGACGACCGGGCCCGACCTGCTCATCATCGGGATTCCTGCTGTGCGAGGCTCCATATTCGCCGTTAATCGATATTGGTTGGGTTTTCTTCTTGAGGTTTACTTTGCCATGATTTGGACTGGCAATTGCTACTACCAGAGCCTAATTGGCTCAGCAGTCCCTTGCAGAACTGCCTATCCAGGGGACACCACGTGGAGGTGAGGTTGAAATTTTAATCAACAGTAAGTTTCACTTAATTAGAACCTGTTTCTTTGAACTTCTTTGTATAAACATCATATTTTTCCCGTCAATACCTGTTTTTCTTAGAAAAAATCCAAGCCTTGTCATAATTTTCAAAACTATTAGCTTTGTTATTTCTCATGCATGTGTCAATGTATAAAACGTATTTGTTTTTCTTTGGGTGCGGGAGTTCTAATGATTCACAAAAACGGCTAATTATCAAAGGTCATTACAGTTTAAAATATTGACTCGGAAAGGGTGTCCTAGCAGTCTTCGATTTAACAAAACAACAAAAGCTTCCAATTGAGCTATAGTTGTCTGGTAATTTTAAGATCAGATGAATGTGAAAACTAATATTTGTTAAGTAAAATTAGTTTTTTTATTAAAATTAATTTTAAAATTGGAAAATTAAAGAACTTATGTAAAAATAATTCAAAACACCTATTTCGAAATATTTTTTGAACTGTTGTAAAACAAATGATCCAGTGATTATTATACAAGATAAAAACTTTATAGTTATGATTCATATTTAACAAAATTTTGTAGTTGACTATTTGGTTACATTCCTTGTCTGATTACTTGTTCTGGAGTCTCGTTAGCATTTACCGATGAGTAAAACAGTTGCTTTTTGTAATCAAGAAATTGTTCCAAAACTTGTTCCCCATTGCTTAAGTAAACTTTTCTTCTAGTAGTGACAATTCATATTTTCTAATGGGCTCTGGCGGTTAAAAGTAAAATTTTTTGGTTGAGAGCATTTCGGGTACATGTGTATCGAGTGTATATGAGTTTCGGCTATTTTTATAAGAGTGCATAGCTAAATTGAGTCCTCATAAAAACAACTGCCCGATATGATGAGGTGTAAGACTGATTCTACAAGTTTGTTTTTGAAATGCCGAAGATTTCCCTGGCCCCATTTAAAAAAAAGATTGTTGCAGTTGTTTTTTTGCCAGCGTTCTGTTTATGCTGCCATTCGCTTGGGCTATTGGTCGAGTTCGTTAAGTTTGCACAGTCACAAAATGTTCCTATTATATTGCATGTCTTTGCCAGAGTCAAATTGACAGATTTGAAAGGCTACTAAAATTACTCGGAGTAGTAGGTTCATCTCAGCTTACAATCATAATACATGGGAGAGAGCACAAGGGAATCGAATTCTTGTACGCTCATATTTTTTTTTATTTTTAGGGAGTTATTTTTATGTAAGAGCCATATCGTGAGAGGCAAACACGAAAAATGGAAGTAAGACCCTAAAATCGCTTTTTTTCTTCGGCTCTCACTAAAAAACTTTGCGATTAATTAAATCAACATCAAATTAGAATGAAATCCTTTATCAAATAGTGAAAGGGAATAATTAGCTAAAGTGTAAGTTTCATTTCTAAGTTACATTTCTAAATGAAACCATACGAATTGCACCTAATATGATTCGAAGTTATAAGATTTGTTTAGTCGAGGTTCTAATGGTCAAATGTGATCCTTTAAATAGTTCGCTTGCTTTAAAATAATTTTCCTTCAAGACGCTTCTAAAATAAACGATCAATTGTCAATTTAAAAAATACTAAATTTTCCGGTATTTCAAATGTGCCTTTACCTGGCCAATCTCTGAAAAGTCAACTTTGAAATAAGTTATCCAATTCCACGATTTTGAGCATTTAATTACCCAAACAATTTACTGCATGAAGTTTATTAAGAAATACCTGACATCGAATTTAAAGAATTAATTGTTTTTGTGAAGAGTGACATGGGAATTGCAAAATTGTTTGAAGTCTTACTAAACCACATTTAAGATCGAGGGCGACATTTCTGAAATTAATCTCCAATTAGGCTTTCTTTCATTTTGGTCTAATTGGCACTTTCTTAGTTATGCAACTCTGTATCTGGAATTGAGATATTAATCGTAGCAACTATCTTCTGATTTATGCAAAACTGAAGAAAATGCTTACTGTAATTAGTTTCAAATCACGATTATAACAGTTAAATTAAAACTTGATCGCGGAATACTTAAGAAAGTTGGTTCATTTTTACTTGAGACGTCCAACATTGGCCACGTAAGAACTCATTTGAATCCATTTAAACTAAAACCAGTCAGCAGTACAATTAACGGAAATCGTAATCCAATTTTTATTAAATGTTAAAAAATTATTTCCTTCAAATCGCAAAGGTTTTGAATTCTTTTTGGTTGTTTACTAAGCATTATAACATAGCCGTACAATTTAAGAAATTTCGAGTACGTACGTGATTATGCAAGGAAAAAAGTAGCTCGATAAATCCAGATCGGGCAGTCAGAAGAGGTTTATCCGAAATAACAACTATTATAATTTCTCATATTTTTGTCCAGAAACTGGAGTAAAAATTATATATGTTGGCGCTTACTGGTACGGTTAAAAAATCAATAAAATTAACTGACCTGCTCTGTTTTGAGCTTAATAACCGTGACAAACCAATGCTGAACCATGTTCTTAAAATCTTAAATTGTGTATACAGCATGAAAAAAATGCTCATT